>NW_008360314.1:1768778-1784996 GCF_000622305.1 Nannospalax galili
GTCCTTAAACACCCAAAAGGGAAGTATAACCAAAGATTAAAGGGGTCAACATAATATCATAAAAGCATACATATATACAAGTAAAAGTTATTCGACAAAGAGCAAGGCCAGACAGGCGATACCTTCAGTCGAGTTGTTGGCCAGGATAGATAAAGGCTCTTCCAGACAGTAACCCAACATACTACTAGAAAAATGAACAGCAGACCCCAATTCTATCCAAAGGAATACTGACAATGGATTGCCGTAGATGAGGAACAGCTGACCCTCCTGGAACAGGGACCTCTGGCTGACTAGATTTACCAGAAGGGCAGACAGGGGGGAACGGATGAGGGTGCTGACAACACAGTGGACAAGTGACAGGGATGGCAGAGTATGGAGCCTCTAGTGGGAGAGGAAGGCTGTATATCTGACGAGTTTGTAATCATGCTCAGATGCTGAGGAGCTCAGAAGGTGCGCGACTGTGACCAGTGTATATAGAGATTAGAAATGCATGTGAAAATGTCTCAATGTCAATTGCCTAGGACTCACTTTAATAATATACATTTAGCAGAAGAATAGTATAATTATTAATGAGAGTTAAACTTTTCAAAAGTTATGGTAAAGAATAAGAACAAATCATTATGGAAGAATGCAAAGGAAAATAGCTTTAGATATTTAAGTGACAATTGAATTTATTCTTATAATTGTTTTAATAGCTTTTGTATAATCTTCATCGCTATTATGAGATATAAAATGTATTTATCAAATCTGTAATCATTATGCCAAAAAATCTGAATTACTGTAATATTTTCTATATTGTTAAAACTGTAACTTTAATTGTAAAAAAAAATTGAAAATTAAAAAACAAACAAACAAACAAACAAACAAACAAAAAACCGTAAATGGAGAAACCATGGTGAAAGGGTTAGACAACGCAAGAGATAAATAATACCCAGCTAATTTTAAAAAAACAGAGAGAAATATATTAGTCCAACAACCTACTGACAAATTATACATACAACTAGATCAAAGAATATAATATATGTCTAGGCAAGGTTTATCTGAGAACGTTTGGTCTTTGCCCAAGCTTTACATGGCAGGTGGTAAAGTGCTAGACTGGCAGAATGAACCTTCTTGAATGTTTAATAGCCATACTTTGAGGCCTATACTAATTTGGTCAGAGGGACATAAAGGACAGTTTTTGCTCTTTGCCCTCCTAGGTCGAATAAGTTCCAGGGGACTATGAGCATCTCTCAAAATGTCCTGTAACTGTGGCGAGTCACCTGTCCTCTTGATCAAGGATGCCATGGAGACCCCACCAGATAGACTTGAACCAGTGTCTAGTCTACAAAGAGGAGGGTCAACTCAGAGAAAACATTTCCTCCATGATTCCAAGCAAAGCCAGCCATGATTGAGTAGGGCCTTCGACTTATCATCACATAGATGGAACTGGTAAAAGAAAGGAGCCAGGGGCGCCTCCCAAGCCCATGTGACCCCTGAGGAACAGATCATCAAATGGCCTTAAGAGTAAAAATCAATTGATTTATCTGAGCCACCTGCAGGGTTTAAACACCCAAAAAGAAAGTATAACCAAAGATTAAAGGGTCAATATAATTTTTTTTAATGAACAAACTTTAATCTGGAAAAATAACAATCATAGCACTCAAATAAAAAGCACAAAAATTACATGCACACTTTTACAGCACAATTACTGGTGAAGACTAAAACATACAAGTTACAAAGAATGCAGATCTAAGGCAAGATAGGGTTTAAAAAGTACACCATGTGACTGCATTAAGCACTTAACTGTTCGCTGATGTAGTACTTAATGAGGAACCTCATTTTACACAGGATACCCAATTCAAGAATGGTCAAATCATATTTTAGAAAACAAAAACTCTACAGTAAAGCAACCTGCTGCTCACAGAGGGGTAGAGCTTATAGACTCTGAAAATGAAACTGAAAGATTAAACTACATATAAAATCAAACCCTGTCTAAAAATAATTCAAAATAAATCCCCAAAAGGCAGAGGAAAGCATGTGTATTTGGCACAAAGACTAGTAATTAGTATCTTTATTCTACAAAGAGGCTGGCCAAGCTAAAAGGAAAACACTAAAGACAGAAAGAAAAGTGACTGAAATACAGACAATACAGAGAAAACAGAACAATCTATCAGCTTTCCAGAACTTGTTTAACCTCCTTCAAAATCCAGTTGCTGCAATTAGATTTTTCATTCAACTGTTATAGGTGAAAACCTAACGCCAGATGTTAGATGTGAACACACATTCTTACATGTCAGCAGCAATAGACACAAATAAGCCATGTTTTCAACCATGTATCCAGAATCTCCTAACAATTACATATCTTCCAAACCCAGCAATTCCTCTTTGCCAAAATTTATCTCATGGAAACAATCTGAGGCCAGGTATGATGGCACCTTCCTTTAATATCTAGCACTTAGGAAGCAGAGGCATGCAGTTCTCAATGAGTTCCAGGCCCACCTGGTCTGCAACCAGGGCTACAAAGTGAGATCCTGTCTCAAAGCAAAATGTAAATAAGAGTTCATATGTGTAGCTAAAGGCTACATAACAAGAAACAATGCCAGACAGGAGAGACCTTCCTTTGAGTTGTTGGCCAGGATGGCCCAAGAGACTCCCAGACAGTAACCCAGCATAGAACTGGAAGGATGAACAGCAGACCCCAATCTTATCTAAAGGAATACTGGCAATTGATTGCTGCTAGATCAGGAACGGCTGATCTTCCTAAAAGAAGGACCTTTAGATAGGCTGACTAGATTCAGCAGATGGACAAGCACTGGGGAACGGCTGGGGGTGCCCACAACTCAGTGGATAGTAACAGGGATGACATAGTATATGGGCTCCAGGAGGTTTGGGGGCTATGGGAGGGTGCCATTTGGGAAGTGGGTATACAGACGAATAAGATTGTTTGGGATGTTCTGTATGATATACACACACACAACAAATCAACAAATTAAGAAAATTGAGTTATATTTGAGGAGGAAGCCTAAAAATTTACTTCAAGTTAATTGGTAGAGGTGATAAACATTAACATTGAAATCTACCTAACGACTTTATATCCATACTCAGGTTCCAAGGATGTGAGTGTAACTGACTGTGACTAGTAATAATCAGATACACAAAGATTAGAGATGCATGTGCAAACATCTAATTGTTAGTAGCATAAAAAAAATGAGTCTTTCTGTAGAAAACAGTATACTTTAAAATGAAATGGAGATTTTTTTTAAAGGTTAAAAACTCATCAATTTTATGTCTCACAGGGTTTATACTGAGTTCAATATTGTATAACTTTATTAATTCAACTGTGAACCTAAAAATTTACAGCCACTTTTGAAAGAGATGTACTTTTTGCTCTGGACATTGTTATTGAATATGTTAAGGCTATAATGAAATGCTTCTTCTAATCATATGGTTATTAAATAAATTTAAAAAATAATAAACAAATAAATAATAAAACCTCTAAATGAAGATTCAATTCTAAAGGGAGGAATGCCAAAAAAAAAAAAACCCAAAAAACAAAAAACAAAAAAAAACCCTTAGATTCTTAGGGCTGGAATCAGCAGTCAATGGCACTAACTGCTTTTGCAGAAGACCAAGGCTCAGTTCCCAGCACTCACATGGAGGCCAAAAACAGCCAGTAAGTCAAGTTTAATCGATCTAACACCTTTTTCTCACTGTGGTCATTGCATGGCATGAGTGCACTCACGTAGATGTAGACAAAACACTCTTACACATAAAAAATAAAGTTTTTTTTTTCTTAATCCTTAGATTCCCAAGCCAGCCAATTTGAATTTTTTTATTTTATTTTTAGTTGATGGTGAAAGCAGCATGCATTAGTGCAAAGCATTTTAAGCAATGATTCTAAGCAACTAGCAAGTGTACATTTGCAATTTATGAGGCATTATACTTGTTTTATAGGATCAGTACCTATAAACCCTTCATATTTCTATTGATGACTAATTAGATTCTTCACAGAAATATTAATCAAATTTGGATTTGAGGCAGGTTATAAGCCTAAAACTGATGAAAGATAAATATTTCAATGCAACATATCTCCATTGCCAGCATAAGGACTCTGACTGTATTCATTTTCCAATAACAATATAGCCTAAGCACATGTTTACCTGGATGGTTTGTATATTGAGTGTCATTCCCTCACATACAAATTTGCATTTATATATTCTGCATGTGACTGTAACTAAACCACACTTTAAAAATAAAGAAATTGATTTTTAATATAATTTCATAGCATTAAATAAAAATTATATGACATGTTATTACTATCAGGATGTTAAATTTAAATTTTTAAATGAGAATATTGATTTTATGTCTTGGTAAAATAAATGTAACAAATTAGACACCTACTAAAAAATTCCTGTTTATGTGGACATAGTTTGGTAAACAGTACTTATGGTGGACTTGGGAAATGTTATTGCATTGTTAAAATAAGTTCTTCTGCTACTGTATGTACATGTCATGCTAAAATTTTAGAAGCAGAATTTGTTTAACTTAGAAGTACATGACGACTATAGTAAGATAATTTCCTCATACCTAAATCCAAATTTCAGTTAAGAGTTGCTATACAAAATAGTCTATGCTGTATTGAATCCAAGTATAAGTTAATAGAATAGTCTTCCAGGATTCATAGGTGTTCTTAACTGCTGGGGCTCCATCTCTTCGGTACCTTAAGCAGAATTTTTATTTATTTATTTATTATTTATTTATTTATTTTGTTTTTATTGTTTTTATGTGTATGCATGTTTTCCTTGCATGTCTGGAGTGCACACATGTGTGCAATGCCCATGGAAGCCAAAGACGATCACAAATTCCCTTGGAATTGGACTTCCAGTTGGTGGTTAGTCACCATGTGACTGCTGGGAACTAAGCCTATGTCCTCTGCAAAAGCAGCAAGTACTCATAACAACTGAACTTTCTTTCTAGCCCCAGTCCTTAAACAGACTATTTTAACAGAATAAATCTGTAACCATTTCTAACCAACCATCCCTACATAACTTCCATTACTATTATTTACTATGATAAAGACAAGTATTATTTTACAGTCTTAGGTGGACCATGGAGGTTTTCCTAGTTCACTGACTTCTGATATATTCTGCACTGAAGTATTTAGTCTTACTAAAGCTGTTTAATAGCATTGCCTGGTGGTTTATTGGGTCATTGATGTATTTAAAAGCTTGTCATTTCATTCTGCATCTTCTATTTTCTGCTGAGTACTTTCCCAAGTATTCTGACAAGCACTGACTGTAAGTTTTTGAAGTAGATAATGTAATAGGTGTTGCAATTCTGGGTCTAGGTTTTTTCTTCTGTCATCCTGTGTTACTTAGGTAAGCTTTTTCTCCAACACAAGGGGAAGAAATCTTAAAATGTTTCTTTACAAAACTATCCTTTCCCCACTGAATTGAACTGAATTAAAAAGTGTTTTTCATGGTTTTTCTATCTTGGTGGACAATAACTTCCTTAAGGCTGGTGGCTACTGGAGCCACATACTCTTTGAGATTCTAAGGTCACAACAAAATAATCCAGCAAAATCTCTACCACTACTATAGGTTGGTAGGAATGGCACATTTTCCTGCTGGGAGCATTTGAAAAGCATTACCATCTACTAATTTTGGCAATATATCAAAGAGAAGAAAGAAAAGGCTATGCAGTTCCAAAACTAAAATTTTCAGCTGCAGAGTTCAATGAATGTGAAAATTATGGATTCAGTGAAAGAGAATGGAATTCCTCTTCTTGCTAATTTAAAAATATTTCTAAGACATTTTTAAAAACTATAAACTTAAGTTATTCCATTTCTTAAAGGATTTCACTGTAATCATCTTCAAATAATCCACATATCAAATCCATTTTTTTCTTTGTTAATTGGTCATATGTATGAGTCTTTCCTATTATACTTTTTTTCTGATCCTGTTGTTAACCACTGGGGAGGATATCTGATATATAATTTCTTTCATCATATTTTTCACTTAAAAATCTCATGAAGAGTTTTATTTTATTTTTGATGAATATGTTAATGAGTTGGGTCACACCAGATATTTCCAAAGTCTGGAAGGGAAAAAGCCATTAGGTTTTTCTAATATAAGAAAGCTTATTTTCAGGAGGGAAAATAGGGTTTGTATTTTAATTTCTATTGTTATTCTACTTTTAAAGAATATTTGTTTAATTTTTTGGCCTCTATAACTTGTGCTTTCTTTGTATTTATAATTATTTCTAAAATTATGTTGGAAAATGTTGGTTGGCATTCTTAGTTTTAAAAATCTCACCTGTCATTTTATTTTAAATATTGTTTTCAGGACACACTATGTGTGTCTAAATCTAATGGTGTTAATATTTGAGTTGTGAGAGAGGTTTAAAAAATTACTCCCAGCCAGGTGTGGTGGCACACACCTTTAATTCCAGCACTCCAGAGGCAGAGGCAGGCAGATCTCTGTGAGTTCAAGACCAGCCTGGCCTACATAGTGAGGTCCAGGACAGCTGGGGCTACAGGGAGACCCTGTCTCCAAAAGACCAAAAAAAAAAAAAAAAAAAAAAAAAGAAAAAAAAAAAAAAGAGCACTTCAAAGTAAATTATTGTTCCTAAAACTAGTCTTTTTAAAAATACCATTCCTTTCTTAAAAGTGATTTTATTTTGATTTTGAAAGATAGTCCTTGAAAGCACTTTGAACAGCTTATAGTAATTGCAGTTTCATTGATTTCATACAATTAATTGGTGTTCAAAATTCAATGTTATTGAAAGAGGTGTAATATTCAGTTTTTTATTAATGTTCATTGATAAAGGAATAGATCTTGTTTTTTAAGAGATAACATAGGTATATTAAAGTGAGAATTAATATTGAAACACTCATATGAAAGCACACAGATGAAAAAGCAAATATGAGCACTGACTGCTCTTACAGAGAACCTGGGTTCAATTCTCAGCACCCACATGGCTGCTAACAACCACATATAACTCCTGGTCCAGGGGAATCTGACGTTCTCTGACCGCTGTGGGCATTTCATGACATGGGTGTACTTACATGCATGTAGGCAATACACTCATACACATAAAATGAAAATAAATAAAAAAAATATTTTTAAAAGCAAATAGCCAATGAATGGTAAAAGTAAAAAAGTCAGACTGACTCAGAATCATAAACACAGAACAAGTTAGAAAGGGTATAAATTAAGTTTACATAGTTTAATACCAAATGTGTTTTATTCCATAAAAATTGAGAGAAATACTTAGTTCATATATCTTAAACCATAATCTATCAAGGATAAAAAATATGCAGTACTCTTATTTATACATATCAACAATTTTACAATAATTCCTCATGATTTTTAAATATTACCAAATTATGAAAGCAAAGGCTCAAGGCATGAAAACTTATACTGGGACACTGGTTCTTAGAAGAAATGGCAAACAAGGTATGAAAAATGATGAGGGAAAAATATCAAACAATATTGTGTGATATATTTCCAAAGTGACTTTAAAACATGACTGTTTTCACATAATTTACATAATCCACTGAAACAGTCTTCAGGCAAAAAACAGGACACACAGAGAGCTACATATGAGCTTAGTGTGTATTGAATAAGAAGAGCCACGGCTGGCAGGATGGACATGGCTGTTTGTTAGACATAGAGAAATTATATGTAGGAAACCAACTGTAAAGCATGAATTAATGATTGTTCCTAAGTGATGGAATCCTCCAATGTTTAAAAGTGGGAGAGGCGCACAGGCCCACCTCAGATAATGCTCCTAAAGGTGAGAACATGAAAGTTTTCCTGAAAAGCGAGCTGTACAATTTTTTTGAAAGACATAATTTTTAAAAGAAATAATATATAAAGCTGACAAATTAAAATGAAAGACAAATATAAAATGTTAAGGTAACTGCCAGGTTAAAATTTTTACTTTATTTTTGAAAGAAAAATTTGGAGGTACCATGATAATTATTTAATGGTAGAGTAAAATATGTGTCAAAATAGAAAAAAACACCAGAATAAAGTGGGTTTGTTCAAAGATAAGTGATAAGTGCATAAACTGACTAGGTAGTTTTATAGTTTTCAAACGTTTTATTCTTGAAAATGTGCCTGTATGCTTTATGTGGAGAGAAGCAGAAAGAAAGACGAAGGAAGTGTGTGAAGTCAGTGGTACTTCCCACTATATTGGAGCGTAAAATCCCTGCCCAGGTGTTATCATTCAGGGGAAGTACAATTTAAAACTTCAAACCTGTAACTTTTCAAATATAAAACTAACATGCCAAAAGGTATGTGTAATCAGAATTGATTCATGTGTTATTTAATTACTTTATACTAATTTAGATATGGAAACATTTTCAATAAGACTGAAAATATCTGTGCCTATCACATCTATGATTTCTCAAATTTAGAGCACATATGTATATCTTGAGGTGAAATATCAATAATACTTTATTTAAAATTCTATTAATTCATTTACCTATTCACTAATATCAAGGAGAGAAGGTTTCAGGAGGGGTAACATATGAATGTCTATAAAAACAGGAATTTGTCAACTTTGAGGAAGAAAATAACAATATATATATTCTAGCAGCAGCTGCTGCTGTGAAGCTAAGTTGTTTCTGTTTTAAGATATATTCCTAAACTAAAGACACTTTTAGGGCAACATTTTGTTTTTCAATTGCATATACTTATGTTTAGCCATTAAGAAAGCTGAAAATGAGTGTCATGTACTCTGTTGGATGAAAAACAAAAGCATACATCTGGCACTTTGTCATATTTGGAAACTTGCAGAAGTGTCTTAGCAACTGTTACAGGTAAAGTAAATATTAATTTTACTAGTAATTATTTTTAACCTATGAAAATTTCTTCCAAAACCTATAACTGTCAGGAACATCTATGTACATCACTGTAAAAACTGTAGTTTCCTTCAAACTCTATAAAACTTTAAACTTGGTTTATGACAAGGAATTCTAATCTTTCAATCACACCACAGCCTGATGGATTTCTGAGCCTGATGGTCTGGTGTAGTAGAGCTCTTTTCCCTTCTCAAGGATTATTTTAAACTAGTCAACCAGAAAAGACTGTGAGCTCAGACAGAGAAAATGGGGAAAAGACACAAGTTCTCTTATGTTAGGGATAAAATTTCCCCAATGCTCCTGGGTCCTTTGTGTACTTGCTAGATCCGACTGATCACACAAGTCAGTCTTTTGCAAAAGTAAAATCTGCCTTGCAGTTACTATCGATTTGTCTACCTGTTAGTTGTACTGTATTGATGATATCTTTTGGACCTCGGATTTTATTTCTAATAGTTTGGGGGTTCAGTCTGGGATTCTAATTCCATCTATGAAGTAGTCTAGAAAGCTAATTTAGGGGAGACATATTTGACTTCTTGTTGCAGTGACTCCAACTTGGACATTTGGAATTTTGCTGGACTGGTAATGTTCTTCAAACAGGAAAGTCTCTTGGCAAAGCAGGGCAAAGGCCCAGGAAAACACCATGAGATTAGGAAACCCTGTGCACAGACCAAGGTAAGGAAAATCATGGGGATGAAAAAGTACCGCTTTAGTTTTGGGGGTATTCCAGGGGTTGATGGAACCCTGATCTGCAGTGTCTTCAAGGAAATTTTTAAGAAATGACACCCCCCTCTGGCAAAAATAAATAAATAATAAATAAATAAATAAATAAATAAATAAATAAATAAATAAAGTAAAAAGAAAACAGATTCCCAGACATGGGGAAATTAACTTCTCTGACTAGTCTAGACATATTCTCTTCTTGGGAGAAGGGCAGATAATGATTGGAAGGACCACAATATTTGGGAAAATATCCAGCAGGTGTGGGGGGCTCACCAAAAGTTAAATTTCCCAACCAGGACCCCAGATGGGACAGCAACAATGAAGTCTGTGGGGAACATCTGTAGGGACTGGAGAGATGGCTAAGGTATTAAAGGCTAAGGCTAACAACCAAGAAATCAAAGGTTCAGCTCCCAGCACCTAGTATTACTTTACTTTTTCTTTAAAGCTTCCACCCCCATGTTGGCACTACACAATGCTTAGAATATGTGGTCCCAAGGCAGCTGCTTTTCTAACTGATTTTAAGCATTTTAAATTTCAGTGACCATCAAGAATCACATGCTATCTCTCAGGTGGGACATGAGCTTTCAGAGCAATAACGCAACAATGTGTGTTGGACACAGCTTTGTTCTTCTGCTGCCTTCAAGGGTTTCTTTCCCAATAACAGTTTTTGTCTAGTAAGTTAAGGATGAGGTCCAGAGGACATAATTTTGCATTCACAGTTGCAAGGGGCGGTGAGAGACACGGACTCCCATCTTTGGTTTGAGACTAGGAATACTTTTGTTTTCCTACTTGAGGCCTACATATCTGAGAATACTTTCTCCTGTTACAACAAATCTGGTTTAACTGGATACCTTTCTAAGAAAAAGGGCTGGCTGTCCATGTTTTCTGAGATTTGTGAATCCCACAGGGCTTGAATCTTGGTGGGGAGGGGCTCATTTAATTTTGGAGCTGAGCTCACTAGGGTAAACATGTGGCGTTGCCACCATCATGGCTGGCGCCATCACTCAGGGGGAGGCAACCATGTGATCTGGTCTCCATCTTGGTTGATGACATCATCAGTATAAGGTCAGCACATGGCTTGGTTACCATCTTAGTATATTTTCAAAATGACAGTGACCTATGTGACCTTGCTGTCATCTTAATTAATTCAACCACCTGGCATAATTCAAAATGGCAATACCCAGGAATTTACTGAGCCATATGGACTCATGAAACCTGGAAATTTCCTGAACTGCAGGCATTTTATTGGATATTATAATCCTCTTGCAATGTATTTTTTTTTCCATTTTGGGTTTTCACCTTGAATTCCTTAATAGGAACATAAAAATATAAAATCAATATATTCCAGTGCAGTCTCTATTTTCCTGTAATAAGATCAATGTGTTTTTATATCAGACTAAGGAGGTAATACTAGATCTCTATAAAAAGAGTTTAAATTTTAGTATTGTTTTTACCTGTTTCTAAAGGAAATTATTTTGGATTTTGAAATCTTTTGTGTGATATTTTTGCTGACTTCTAAAAGTGACCATTTTGAATTCTTATTATTTTGCATAATGTATTTGTCAGCTCTTTTAGGTACCCTTTCTGTGTTCCTTATTCTCTAGAAATTGGATTCTTAATCCAATATTATGTATGGTAAATTAATATAAATATATTTATATAATCCAGACTGATAGTGATAGGCCTCTTTAAAAGAATTTACTCTGAAGGCTATCAGGCTTTCTTCTTATGTAATTAAACATTATTTTTAAAATATAGGCTGGCAAATTATAACTTTTTTAAAAAAGAGAGGCTACAGGTACCCAAGCCCACTTTGGTGACCATAAGATGTTAATGACTAATCCAATATGTGCCACCTTTATCAAAGTTGCTTATGGCAAAGGGATAAGAGGGTCTGGGGAGAATGCTTTGGTAGGTGGGAGATTTTAGAAACATTCCCAAATATCTTCTTTTCTTAAATCTTTTAGGTTGTCTGCCTCCATTAATAGACACAGGCTAACTAATTGTGGATATAAGTTTTCATATATCTGCTTACCTCTGTATAGCCAGGGAGGTCTCAGATTTGACACTGGTAAAGGAAGATACTTCCATCAACCTAATCCTGTTTGATCATGGGTACTCATTGACACATACCCAGACCCAACAGATAAGGAGACTCACCAAGACAAATGTACATAATTTCCAACAGGGGTTATCACTTATCTTGTGATACAAAGACATCTTTAGTAGAAACAGCTAATTGGATGCTCTATTTATTCACAATAATGAAAAAAGTAACTAACATAGACTAATACAAATATGCAATGAATATCAAGATTTACTAAGTATTGGGATAGATTACATAAAAGACAATTTACAGTTCATGAAGAGTCTAGAGAGGGCTCTCTACCTAAAATTCCACAGTCTGTAACTCCAGCACCACAGTTTTCCTTAATTGATTATGCTGGAGAACGTATACATCAACTTAAAAATGTTTTGTTATGTACCTGCTATTTCTCTCTATTGTTTACACCCATTCAAAACCTAAAGCAAGGTTTTGGTAGACAACTCTCTGAACTAGATAATATAAAGAAGATTTTTAACTGTCCTATCTAGAAGGTTCACCTGGGAACTTATAAAGCCCAATGTATACATGGGTAATATTAATTAATTACATCATCTTATGTGTGTAATTTAAATTCCACATTCTTTTGATGAGATGCTTCTTCACAGTAGTCTTCTGAGTCAAATAACTGCCATGTTCATGATTTCAGTTGTGCCTACTTGGAAAAGATCATCACAACTGGGCTTCTTGACTATTAGGTTCCTTCATTAAAGGAGGAGTAAGTAAAGTCATTGGGCCTTCACTTGAGTGACTCGTTCCAGCCAACTGCACATAATTCTGCTGTAATCACACAAGGTTTTCTGGATGTGGGGAGGACTAAAGTATACAATCTAGGGAAAGGTAGGAGCAAGGCATTTGATGCATGAGGTTATAGAATAGTCAACATCCTTGCTGGATGAAGACTTTCCAGTGGAACTACCATTGGATTTACCATAAGGAAATTCAGTAAACTCATTGGTTCCTCAGGATGAACTTTAATCATACACTGATTTGACACTAGATCCTTAGAAAAGGGATAAACATTGGTTAGTACCCCTAAGGAGAAAATTCTTACAAGAGATGGAAAATGTATTTGTTAATGTTATTATGTCTCATGATATTAAGAAAGGAAATGAGAAGGTGAATGATGTTAGAAGGATATGGAGATGGAGACATTTTATTAAGAAGTATCTATATATGAAGATTAAGATGGCTGGATGTTTCCAGAATAAAAAGAAAAAAAGAGAGATAGTATATGCAAGTGATGAAGGTCTGAGTAGGTTTGTTATGACGTATTAAGAATGAGACAAATTATATATATAATCTTAAATTTTCTAAGGTCATCTTTCAGTCCATTACCTTAAGAAACAAAGTACATATTTAGCCAAGGTTTATTTAGGAGCATTTGATTTTTGTTCAAACTTTATTTACATATCAAATGGTAATTAACCTTAACTTTGAGGCCTATCCTAAAGTGGTCAAAGGGACTTAAAGGACATGTTTTTTCACCTTGTCCTCCAAGGTCAACTAAGTCCCAGAGGACTATGGGGCATCTCTTTAAATATCCTGTAACTGTGGTGAGTCACATGCCCTCTTGTTCAGAAAGGCTCTGTAGACCCCACCAGATGGATTTGAACCAGTGTCCAGTCTACAAAGTGGAGGGTCAACACAAAGGAAAGTTTCCTTAATGCTTCTGAGTGAAGCCATGGTCAAAGCATGGTCATTGACTTATCCTCAGATAGAAGGAAAAACTGATGGAAGACCAAAGGAGCCAGAGGCTCCACCCAAGCCCAAGTGAGCCCTGAGGATTAGATCCTTAACTGACCTTAAAAAATGATAAATTTAAGCCAACTGCATGGTCTTAAATACCTAACAGGAAAGTATAACCCAAGAATAAAGTGATTGGTGTAATTCTTTAAGATTCCAAGGGATTATACTTTCCACACATTAGTTCATCTAACATGTTAGAAAACTAGTTATCACAAATGATTTCTTTCTTAATAAGAAAATGTTACTTCGGGGCTGGAGAGATGGCTCAGTGGTTAAGGACACTGGTTTTTCTTGCAGAAGACCCGGGTTTGAATCCCAGCACCCACATGGCAGCTAACAACTGTCCATAACTCCAATTCTGGGGGATCAAATGGCCTCTTCTGTCCTCTGCGGGCATTGCATTACGTGGGTGCAGTTGCCTGCATGCAGGCAATACACTCATACACATAAAATAAAAATAATAAATAAAATATTTTTTTAAAAAAAGAAAATTTTACTTAGATGCAAGACTTTGAATCTTGGCCAATTTCAAAACAGTAGTGCCTACCTGCAGCCAAAAGAGACAAGAAGTGATGGCTAGATTTCTTTTCTCTCCCTGTCTAGAAGCCAGTTGGGTGGGAACTCACATTGTGATTCTAATCACTCTGACAGCTGTCAAAGTTTCCAAAAGCAAACCCTAAATTCATCACTCCAGCATCCAGCCTTGGAAGTCAAAAGAAAAACAAGGAAGAACCCGATGGATGGATGCTCTTGTGAGCCCATCAAGGTTGGGAAACTTCTCTTGGTTCCTTATAACTAGGAATATTCTTGCCTTTTCTCTTCCCTTGTTTCTCCTTTGTAGACATCAATTAAAGAATTCCTTTCCCACCTTTTTCTTGCAGCTATATAAATAAAGCCACTGATACACTTTGGATCATTTTAGGTTTTAGATAGGCTCCCATTCAGCTCCACCAACAGTGTCATGGGAAAACAGGTTAGGATTAGACATGATTTTTGACTGAAAAAGATTGGGGTTTATGTAATGCTGGGAGAAGAATGCTGCATATCATCCCCCAATAGCACAATTCCAAATGTAACACTGAGGCCTTAAAGTTCTTTGTAAAGAAGTACAAATTTGGAAACTCTCTGACCTCCTGGAATAATGGTTTGGAAAATAAAGAAGCCTGATGGGCTCTATACTATCTTTGGTAATTATAATGGGTGTCCTGATCCCATAATATACTATGTGTTAGGGACCTAACTCAGGCGTATTGACTTAAGCTATTATTAAATGAATGTCCCATTCCTATAGCAGTTTCTTATTCCATGATAGCAGAAAGAAACAATCCCTTAATGAGTTAGAAGAAAATAATGTTTAAGAAGGTAAGAGGAGGGATTTGTAAGAAACAGTAGATCTTAGTCTTCCCTTTCACTCTGTAAAACTTGGAATTTGATTTATGACAAGGAATTCTAATCTTTTAATCACACTACACCCTGTAAGGCTTTTGTTTAAGGAAAGGTTCTGATGCATTCCTGAGTCTGATGGCCTGGAGTATTGGAGTTCTTTCTTTCACACTGATTTTTTTTTAATAAATAATTTATTAAGAATTTCACACATACATATAATGAGTTTTGATCAAACCCATGCCCACCCCCTCCCCTTCAACTCCTCCCAAATCTCCCCATCACTTTTTTCTGATAACTTCATGTACTCTTTCTTCTTCTTTGATTTATTTTTATGGGGGCTTTTGGCTACTCTAATATTGCCCCTCTCTGAAGAGGTAACCCTAACATCTTTTAAGCATTAAATAAAAGCTCCCAAATATTTTTGACATTTTTGACCTTTGGAACAGAGTATGCTGCTAAGAGGCCCAAGGACGTTGTGAAATTTATCCAAGAAACGGGCTACTTTTCTTTGGGGTCTTTTTATCCTAACTGCCTAGCCAATTCCTACCTCCTATTTTTATCACACCATCCTCTGAAGAGGTTACTCAAATTGCCAATAGGGAATCAGAATGCAGACTGCTGTGGCTTCTTCTGTGCTGAACAGGAAAACAAGGTGAGGCAATTGGAATACACATTTAGTGGGTCTAGCTAAAAGACTCCCAAATTGCATAACTCTTATCTGCAGGGGGAAAAGAAAGTCCTTGAATCTGAATAGATGTGAAGTGAAGTAAAGGCAAGAGTAATAAGCATTACAAATTCTAGACAGGGAACTAGAAAAAAGTCAGAACATGGTAATTTTCAAATGTTCATCTGAGAGTCCATTGGAATTTCTTAATAAGGGCTTTCAAAACAGGCCAACCCCGAAAGACTGTGAGGTTAACTCCAGTCAATGGGGAAAAGATACAGGGATGAAAGCTACCCAGCTACCCCCTACCCCAACTTTCTGGATCCTTTGTGTACCTGCTGGATCTGAGTGATTACGCAAGTCACTCTTTTGCAAAAGTAAAATCTGCCTTGCTGAGTTGCTTTTACTTTATCCACATGCTCTTTTTGCAGCATTGATGGCGTCCTTGAACCTCAGATTTTATTTATAACACCACTTAGATGGAAATCAGTGACATAATGAAAGGGCCATATGCCTCCGTATTCACAGTATTTAAAATTTAAAGCCAGCTGGCTTTAGTTCATAATCTAATTACATATAAAAATATATTCATCTTCTTTAAGCTCCAGGATACCAAATTTGCATCTTTTGTTACCTCTAGCCTCATGCTTCTTTGTGTTTCAATAATATTAATTTTTAAATATAATACATTTCACTTAATGTATTTGTTCTACCTAATAAGTTGCTATTTATGTTTGTGGATGA
>NW_008360314.1:1785026-1801161 GCF_000622305.1 Nannospalax galili
TTCCAAGAGTAGAATATTTCAAGCAAGAAAACAGAAGATAGCTCATACTCCAACATATGAAGTTAAGATATAAAAATACTGTTTTTTTCAATAAAAATGCTCATATGATAATATGTAAGATGTAATGAGACATATGCAAAATAATTTTTATCTTACATATGTGTATTTTCTTCACAACATTTATGAAACATAGCTACATCTTTGATGAAAGGAGATGCTTTTGCTTGATAGGCATCTGTTGATTACCCAATCTTGTTTTGATGGTCAGATTTATTTTCCATATGTTAAGCTCATTTCCTAAAATTTGAAAAATTCAATGTTTACTTTCCTCATTCTTTTGCTTTTTATGATATTCTTTAAAAATTACTTTGGGCCATAGAGAGAAAAGTTGCCAATTAATGGCAAAATAAATGGTTTTCTTTGCTTTACACTCTTTAATACTTAAATATTTTTCTTTGTTTCCACAAAACTATATTTTAGAAGAATGTTGGTTGTTTAGTACGTTCACAGCGTAAGAAAAATACTTATAGACACTAAATTCATGAATAATTTATTTATCCTAAAGAAAAGAACTTGCATAGCATTTACACAATAAATGGGACAAGGAAATGTTTATTTTAGAAAAGACAAAATTATGTTTTTTCAGAATTGCATTTTAAGTGAATAAATTACAGGATCTTCAACTGGATACTGTTGAAGGAAGTGTATCCACGGTTATAAATTTGATTTTTCAAGGATTCTACTTGGAGACATTTAGAATTTCAGTATTTAAAGAAAAATATTCACTTCGCCACATCAGAAATTTGTTTTTCAAGTTGTCACTTTATTTTTAATTTTGATTTTCATCTACTATGTGATTTTGTTTTGTTTTATTGTTTGTTTTGTTTTTTAGACAGAGTGTCCTTGTAGCCCAGCTGGCCCGGAATTCACTGTGTATACAGGGCTGGATTTGAACTCTCAGAGATTTACCAGCCACAATCTCCAGAGTGCTAGGATTAAAGGCCTGTGCCTCTACAA
The DNA here is from genome assembly GCF_000622305.1 of Nannospalax galili. Taxonomy (NCBI): domain Eukaryota; kingdom Metazoa; phylum Chordata; class Mammalia; order Rodentia; family Spalacidae; genus Nannospalax; species Nannospalax galili. The sequence goes on from NW_008360314.1 coordinate 1,786,044, forward strand.
CTGGTGTATTTTGAAAACATTAAAAATACTCCAGGTTAAACAAAAGCAGTGTTCTATGTTCAACTAGTGAAGACAGATCCAGGATGTACACATCATTTTGATAGCAGTTTAAGCATTTTCCTGTTACTCAACCTTCTCGGCTGCTGGGAACCAAGTGGCTCTTCCCTTTATTTCCTTTGTGCTATTCAATCTATAATTCTTTTACACCAGTAATGTAGACACCCGACTCGACCCCAACCCTCAAATCTGCCATCATCCTTCTTCCAAGAGGCTGTGCATATATTTAAACCTCTTTCACCATCAAATTATTCCTTCTTCATACAGTGCTTCCCACGTGATTAGATTGACCTCTGGTGATCATTATGCTCAGAATCTAGCGATTTGTGTCTGTAGCGTTCATCTGGGAATGCCTTTTGCTCTTATTGTTATTGATTAAGCTAGATCTCATGTATCTTATTACGCATACTGGAACTGAGGAATCATATCTAACATGGCCTTAAATCTACTCTTTTTATACCAAACTTTTTTTGGTAAATTTTTAAATTGAAATTTTGTGTATTTCATACAGAACTTTATATTCAAACTTAATCATCTTTATACATCCTTCCTCATTGGCACGTTCCCATATCCCCCCCCCTCCCCCCGCCAAACCAATGGAATTCATGCATTCTGTCACTTGTGTTAAGGACTACCCTGCCAGTTTACTGTCCTCATTTTTATTTTCCTTGAGAATTTCGTACTTTTCACCTCCAACTCCTCCCAGATGCCCCCCACCTCTTTACTTCTCCAGTTTCTTGTCTTCTCTTTTTAAATCACTTCAATTCATGCTCAGAAACCCTTCTGCATTCCTTGCTGGTTATACTCCAGAGAACTGTCCAATGAAAGGTTTTTGAATGGCCAGTTTCTGAACAAGGCTAATGCATGAAACAATTATCTTTAAAATTGACACATAATATTAAAACTAATTTTTTTAGAGGAAGTGTCCTTTTTATTATAGGTTCTTCTATAGTTGCATTTATTATAACTATTTTTCTTACACTTAAGTTGTAAATACCTTATAAATGCACTTAGTATAAATACCATCAAAATACCTTTATTTGTACAACAGCACACAAAATTATCTATTTGATGTATCTTCTTGATCTATTTATAATGAAAATATTACCCCAAATGACATGAAAATCACATCCATTGGAAAATTATTTTCATGGCAATTAGGGATTAATAAAGTCAAAGCTTACATTAATCACTTTCATTCTCATTCTGATAAGTTTATTAGACTTAACAGAACATTGTTACTAAAAGAACAAAACTGAGTTTTTTAAATAATTCTGTTTTTCTGAATCCAATGTTTTTTGATTTGTTGAGAATTCCATACTATGCATTTTGATCGTATTTAGATCACCTCCCCCATCTTCACCCCTCCCTTACCACATGCCCTCATTCAATGTCTTCTATTACTGTTTTTTAAAGGCCTAGTGAGTCTAATTTGTGTTCCCCAAATGCTCTTGATTTTGGTTCCATCCCTTAGAGCCAGGTCAACCTACGAGGGTCACACCATTGAAGATGGTAGCTATCAACTCCAGTAGCCATCAAGTGCAGTTCCTCAGATAGGACTGCAGCTTCTGGGCCTCCTCCTCCATCCACACTGGGTGTTTGTCTGACTTAGGCATGTACAGGTCTTACATGTGCTGCCACATGCACTTTGGGTTCATATGAGCACCTGCCCTGCTGTGTCCAAGAAAGACACTTTCCTTGTATTCTTCCACCTCTTGCTCCCAGAATTTTTCTGCTTCCTCTTCCTTAATGATCCCTGAGCCTTGAAGAGAGGGTATGGTATAGGTGTCCCATTTAGGGCTAAGCACTTGTCAGACTCATTCTCTGCATGTTTACCAGTTGTGAGTCTTAGACAGACAGACACACACACACACACACACATACACACACACACACTCCAGATAGGAAAAGACTAGTAAAAGTTTCAAAATACTGTTCAAGAAAATTTTTTTCTGAATCTTAATTTAAGAGCCATTATTCCTGGAAATATGTTCACACAAAACAAAGATCTAGAATGTCACGCAACATTTTAAACTGTAAAGATAGAAATAATGTAAAGTATAAAAATATTGCACAGTATTATAAATTAATTATTTTCTACCCATCCTCTTCTGGTGGTCGTTAAATAGAAACATAATATCAGCATAGCAAGAGCATATATTCTGTGGTAGAACTTGAATACTGAACATTTATGCCTTTGTTCTTACTGAGCAAGACTGGCAAGATGAAGCAATAAGTGAGAGACATTAGATGATGATATCAACATCAGAGAAGGTGAGGCAAAGTTTCAAATACCAATTTCACTACTCAAATTTAATAAGGAGCATGAACTGAGTTTCTTTATCTAGAAGAAAAAGTTAAACTGCTTTGTGTGCTTGCAATGGAGACTAAAGATGAAGTATGCAAATCATGGGTCTATGTGCTTACTTCCTAAGATATTTCTAACATAAAACTATTATGGATATTTGCAGTATCTTTTAAAATTATTATATTTCATGTATGTGTACAGTGTGCTGCTCTCATATTCCCCATTGCTCATTTCCATATCCTTCCCACTCCTGCTGACTCCATTCTTCTTCCCAGCTAGGCCCCCTTCTACTTTCATGGTGTGTGTGCGTGTGTGTGTGTGTGTGTGTGTGTGTGTGTGTGTGTGTGTGCAGCCTTCTACAGGTAGCCACAGCTGCTGTGTGTTCACGATTGCACCTGCCATTTCCTACCCAGAGCAGTGTTTCAGAGTTCTTCCCCATATCCTCAAGCTCTTACAATCCTTCCTCTCCTCCTTTGCACTGTTCAATGCCCCATTTAGGACTGAGCATTCCAGAGTCACTTACTCTCAGCACTTTGATCAGTTATGACTCTCAGCATTAATTGTCACCTACTGCAAAAAGTAGCTTCTCTGACTAAGGCTGAGAGCAGCCTTGGACTATGGGTATAAACATAAATATTTAGAAGGCAGTTTCACAACATGGTCATTTAACAAAATAATAGCAGTAGATCCCCCCCACCCCACCCCAGGATGCACTGATTTTCACTTGTGTTTTCATTTGCATAATACAATCTCTGTGATTTTTCCTCATCATATACAAAATTAGTGGAAAAACCTAATGTGTAGGAATACAATTATCCCTCTAGGTTTTGTTTTGTTTTGGTTTGGTTTGGTTTTTGTTTTGTATTTGAAGCTTTATACTGCAAATTGTGATTACAAATCAATTGCATTTTGAACTGATTATAATACTGAGCATTTGCATGGAGTTGATAATCAGTACAGTCTTTAATGAATTACAAGATAGTAAGTACCATAATAATTTAGTTTGCCTCTACCTCTGCTGGGTATATGCAAAGCATTTGGGAAAGTGCCAGGGACAAAGTCATACAAACCACTAAACTTTTACCCTTGGAAATCATTCACTCTTTTTTGCAAGGAAAAGGCAAAAATGATAACAAATATTTCCAAATAAATGGCAACATATCCTGAGGACAAACAGAAGAAGCTTCATTACTACAGGTTTGGGTAGAGGAAGAGTGAAAGAGGGGATTGGACCACAGATGGAACTGGGGCAGGAATAGGGTCCACACCTCATTCCAGAGCTAGAGCCTGTAAGGTGAGAATGTCTTAAGCAGAAACTGTAAAAAATCAAATGACTGTCAAAAATAAGAACATGGCCTGGAGACATGGCTCAGCGATTCAGACTACTCACTGACTCCTGCAGAGAACCCAGATTCGATTCTCAGCACTCACGTGGCATCTAACAACTGGCCATAACTCCAGTTCCTGGGGATCTGACACCCTCTTCTGACCTCCATGGACATTGCATGACCTGAGTGCACTTATATACATACAGGCAATACATTCATACAGATAAAATAAAAATAATAAATTTAACTTTCTCCTTTAGTATCCAAATTGAAGGCAGTTCATTGTGACTCAGATAAAAGAGGGATGAATATCAGTATAGCTCAGTGCCATGAAGTGAAGACAGACTTTCTTTATTATTTTTCCAACCTGGTATAAAAGGAAAGCATAAATTTGGCTGGGCATGGTGGCGCACACCTTTAAGCCCAGCACTGGGGAGGCAGAAGCAGGTGGATCTCTGTGAGTTCAAAGCCAGCCTGGTCTACATAGTGAGTTCCAGGAAAGCTGGGGCTACAGGGAGACCCTGTCTCAAAAGGACCAAAAAAAAAAAGAAAGAAGAAAAAAATGGAAAGCATAAATTTATATTAACTCCTCCTATAGATAAGTATATTTAGTGCATTCAGTCATGGTGTATTAGTTACCTTTTGCATCTCAGTGACTAAATAAATACATGACAAGCAGCATTTGAGGCAGAAGAGGTTTCTTTGGGTTCATGATTTGAGGGTATATTACAGTGGGAAAGGCATGGTGAGCAGTAAAGTAGAACACACACACACACACACACACATACATACACACACACACAAACAAGGTAATAAATAAAATAAAATTACAAAAAAACAAAAGGAGTGATTGTCACATAGGTATTGAAAGCATATAAGCATTAAAATATCTTTATAAGAAATAACATTCAAAAATATGAATATATAAATACAGTGTTTTACTTATCTATAAAAATGAAAGTTTTGTGCGCAGAGATTTACTTCCACAGAATGGAGTTTCCATTGTGTGTTTTGCTGGAATCAGCTTTTCTCTCATGTATACGATGTTTCTTTCTTTCTATTTGAATGATGTAAACAGTAACTACTAGAACTCTGTAGCTGATGTATGTGCTTATCAATCACCAACTAATTAGCCTATAAGACTGAGTTATATGATAGGAAATGTGGAGACTGACAACTCAGCTTGCTGGGTTTAAGGAGTTGCCTAACACTGTAACAAATTCAGAAGTAAAATGAAGGCAATCAAAATAGGCTTAGAGGATAGTACTACCATTTGGTCCAAAGTTTATGTTTTGTTTTGTTCAAATTTTCCCTATGTAAATGGAAAACAAAAAGTCAAGCATATTAAATCTAAAGTCACACCTCGTCTGTCCGCAGTTCTTCACAGAATGAGTCAGTGGAGGAATGTGCTTCCAGTCACAACACCTTCTCCACAACAAACACTTCAAAATTTGAATGACAGGTCTAGTTTGATTCCACCCTTTCAGGGATGTGGAGATTAACAGATGTACATTGTCCTTGTTTTGTTCTGGCGGCTTTGTTTTCAACGTGAGGGTACTCTTTCCAGGACACAGCCAAAAACCTCTGTCAGCTAAGGAGACGTCAGAGCTCCACTACTAGGCTGATGGTTTATGGATAAATGCAAGGCTTCTGTGATGCATCCATGCCTGAGGAAAGCAGGCAGGAAAGGAATAAAAACATAGAAGAGACGTCTACAATTACAAGGAATGAGGACCCTTGGATTTTAGACAGCAGAAGACTATCAGGGCTGACAAGACAAGCACATGTGACTTAGGGGACTGGAGAGATTGTTCAGTGGTTAAGAGCACTGGTTGCTCTTGCAGAGGACCAGGGTTCGATTCCTAGCATCCACATGGCAGCTAATAACTGTCTGTACTCCAGTTTCAGGGAATCCCACCCCCTCTTCGGACCTCCGTGGTCATTGCATAGCATGGGTGTAATTACCCTCATGCAGGCAATTCACTTATGCACATAAAACAAAAATGATAAAATATTTTTAAAAGATTTGGAATCACTAAATAGGTAAACAATATTGAAAGGTTACTGGCACTAAGATGATGATTTTTTTCCAGTTGCTTGAAATTTAAAATCAGTATACATTCAGCTGAAGAAGAGAATTTTAAAATGCAAATCAAATGTTCTTAAAAATAGAAATATATAAAACTCAAGGTATATTTTCTCATGTATTTTTTTTTCTCTACATAAAAAAGCTGGAAGTTACTTTTGACTTCAGATTTACTGAGATCTGCATTATGGGCATGCATTGTTGTGATGTCCTTCCTTGTACCGTATGAAGTGTTTTGTTGTGACATCTTTCTACTAGCGTATCATGCCTTTGACTCACTTCACATTCCCTCATTTCCCACTTTTGGGACGCCACCCCACAACACACTGGCTCCCTTCGTCTTCCTAAATAGTCCTAGTTTTACCTTCATTATAAATCATAATTCTTCTTTTGTGATTTTTACGCTGCCATTAATATTCGATGTTTAAGGAGGTAACACAACTATGGTCTTTAAAACGCAATAATTTGGGACTTTTTGTTTTGTTTTGTAATTGTTTGTTGATACTTTTTTTTTCTTTTTTTAAAAACTATTTATTTAATAACCACATACTTAGAAGAATCATTTCATTATGACAGCATTGACATATTCAATAACAATTTTCTGAGCTAAGATGCATCTCTTTCAAAGTTGGCTGTAAATTATTAGGTTTACAGTTGAATTATTACAGTTATATAATATTGTACTCAATATTGAAACTTATAAGACATAAAATTAAATAAGGTTTTTACCTTTAAAAAAAGATCTCCATTTCATTATTAAAATACACAGTTTCATACAGAAAAATTCATTTTTAATGCAATCAATATTAAGATGTTTGCACACACATTTGTAATCTCTATATATCTGATTATTACCAGTTACAGTTGATTGCTTTCTGAGCTCCTTGGCATCTGAGCATGGGTATAAAGCCATCAGGTAGATTTCAATGGTAATGTTTTTCACATCTACTAATTATTAAGGAGCAAATTTTTATGCTTTGTAGAATTATTTTTATCATTTAAAAAAAATTTTTAATAACTACATGATTAGAAGAAGCATTTCACTACACCTTTAACATATTCAGGAACACACTCCAGAGCAAGAGTTCATCTTTTTCACTAATGGGTGCAAGTTTCTAGGTTCACAGTTGAATTAATACAGCTATACAATATTGAACTCAGTATAAGCCCTGTAAAACATAAAAATGAATGAGTTTTAAACCTTTTAAAAAAATCTCCATTTCATTTTAGAATATATTGTTCCTTGCAGAAAGACTCATCGTTTTTGCTACTAAGACTGAGATGTTGGGGTCTTTTAATTAAAAGAAATTTCCTACAACCCTATGCTAATTCCTATCATTTTCTTTTTTCTCATGTTTTGGTAATTTTAAAAGTATTTCTACAGCTCAATTACTTTTAGTCTCATATTCTCTCCAAGTATACAAGTTCCACCATACAGTTTCAAACATATGTTTAAAGTATGTACAGTCCCACATTTATTGGGATCTTTGTTCCAGGTGGACCACCTGGACTTTGCTCTCTTTCCTTTCCAGCACCTGGCATCATCCCACAGATGCAGAATTTTCATAGCTCCTCATGACTTTCATAAAATAAAATAAGCATTGCTATATAGTTATGTCCTCCGTATGTTAAAGACTTCTAGATTTCACATTAAAACAAGGAATATAACTCTCAAGTCTCTCTGTATTTACCTATGGGGATCTTTGATTTTCTGTTATCTTTGAATTTTTTTAAGTAAAAAAGATTAATGAACTCAGCACTTCTCTTTCACATGGGGTTGAAATGAGCACTTATAAAATCTTCAGAGGATCTACTCTGATTTACGAAAGGAAGGCAAATCTATTCTATTAAAGACATACCTTTCTAAATGTTCACTCCCTAAACATTTAACCTCTGGGTTACTACTGTCTGCTGTGCAGACACGGGGGCAGCAACCAGGCCAGGTCAGGGAGCACTACTGACTTCTTCCCTGGCCATGTTATGAATAGCAAAAGACAGCTTCTGTCAACAAGGCACAAATAAAGGTAGTCAAAAGTTCCTTTACCATAAACGAAGACCAAAGTCCTGTTTTGTTTTCACAAACCCCAAACTCTCCAGCCTATTTCATTCCCTTAAGGGCTCCTAAGCTTGGACAAGCCAATATTTCAGTTTAAAAATATAATGAATTTTCTATCAAATTACCTGAGATAGGTTTGTCCATTAATCTATGACTACCATCTGCAGAATAAACTTGGGGTAATAAAAAAATTTTGAAAATTAGATTAAGATATGCCCAAGAGTGCTGAATGTTATCAGATGGGCTAAGTACACTAGTTTCAAATCCAGAGAAAGTTGAGTCGAAAGAAGTTTAGAAATATTTGTGAAAATATGGTATTGGTCATACAGAAGCCTGGGGGGAAGTAAAACACAAGTTCAGGTCTTGTCTGGGTTACAGGGGGAGTTCCAGTTCACCAATATTTCTAAGGCATATAGAAAACTCCCATTTTTCCTAACTCATCACATTTAGGGAAAAATTACTAGAAATCATTCTTAACATTTTGCTGCATGCCATGTTTATTTATTTAGTGTTAAGTCATGTAAGGTAGTTCAATAATATTTACTTCAATGAGAAGTGAAAAGTTTTTCTTGTTAAACCAAGGAAATGATTTCTGGAGAAAAATGATAGCAATTTCCTTAAATTAGATTTCTATTTGCTGAGCAGAGCTTTAATTATGCATTTTTAGTCAATAGTCAGCATTCTTTTATCCCATTTTTAAGTACAGTTTAAAGATAACAGAATGCTTATCTCTAGGCAGTGGCATTTTGAGGAATTTAGGTTTGTGCATATAGATTGCACTCTAGATTTCAGTGTAAGGCAGTTTTTAGTAAAAACCTCGAGCATTTACATTTCGTCTTGAATCATGGTGCTTGATCCTGCATGGAGCGGTTACATTGGCCTGACGATTTTGTAATAAACTTGTGTTCTGACTGAAATAGTAAAAAAATAAATAGACACACATGTAAATTATTTCTGCTTAATTTTTATCAAAGTATTTATGTGTGCATGTATATGTGTGTTTCTGAGTTGGTGTATGAAGTTGTACATGCATTTGTGTGTGTGCATCTGTGTGTGTGTGTGCGTGTGTGTATGTGTGTGTGTGTATGTGTGCTTTCATGGAGAGTCCAAAGACACTGGCAAAGATTCCTCAGAAACATTCTACCTTGTTTTTATTGTTGTTCACTTTTTGTTTGTTTGATTGTGTTAGATAGGGCCCCTCTTTGGCCAAGAACTCATAAATAAGTCTACTGGCCAGCAGGAGTCAGACATCCGCTTGTCTCTGACTCCTTGTATTTAGGATGACAAGTATACACCAGCAGCCCCAGGTTTTTAATTTTAATGTGGGTTCTAGGAATGGAACTCAGGTCCAGTTCCTCATGCTTGAAAGCAAGTACTTTACTGAATGAACTGCCTCATGGCCCAATATTTCTAATTTTAATGTACATTTATTTATCGGGATGTTGGATATTTCTCTTAAGAGAAATAAAATGAACAACAGGACCACTCTCCTCGAATAAACCCACATCGAAGGAAATCTAGCTATGCTAATATAAGCTTTTAAACCAATTATATAAATTACCTGCCTACAAAAAGTTAATGAAATTGCTAAAATTTGAAAGACTGATTCAGGGTAAGAGGAACAACACAAAAAGCAGGTGACATTAATGCTCTGACTTATTCCTTAGGAACTTGTTGGGCATGGTGAGAATCTAGGTGAAGAGTTAAAAATGTGGGGCTGGAGAGATGGCTCATTGATTAAAAACACTGAGTGCTCTTCCAGAGGACCCAGGTTCGATTCCCAACACTCACATGGAGACAAACAACCATCCATAACTCCAATTCCAGGGACTCCAATGCCCAATTCTGGCCTCTGTGTGCTTTGTGTGACACAGGTGCACTTATAGATATGCAGGGAAAACACTCCTACACAAAAATAAAATTAGTTAATTAAACTGGAAAAGTCATTTGATAAAATGAAGACCTTAACATTTTGATAAAACAAAGACCTTATCAGTGTGTCAGAACCCTGGAGCAATTATTTCAGTTACACAATAAGAGAGAGACACAAATGCACATGGACCAGAGGTTTCAAAAAAGCAGATTGCAAATGGTTTAGGAAAAAAAAAATCCATGCAATGACCTCAGTGAGGTTTCACTGGATGGTCAAGTGTGGCCTGTGAGATAAACGGACATAATCACAAGGCACAGACTGGTGTCAGCCTAGAGACAGGCAGGAGCAAGCTGGGTGTTTGAGCAGGGAGCATTCTGCAATATGAATAAAATTGTGAGGCAAAGATCAGGATGTCAGGGAGTGAAAGAGGTTGTATACGCTGGTGAGGCTGGCTTAAGAAGGCATAAAATGCCTGTGCATTGTGCCCGGGGAATTTCACACCATATTATGGGAGAAGTCTTCAGTGGGATTTCAGCAGAGTGGACCCAGGCAGAGATGTACCTAAGACCAACCACCACAGAGGAATTTGTGTTTAGAAATGAAATATAGTACAAACAGAGAATCAAAGTAAAGTATTAAAGCTTGATATTTGAAACATGGTTGAAAACTTTTGTCAGAGAGATCATTTGAAGAAAGAGCACTATCTCAGGAGTGTCTTATAACTTGTGATGCTTATTTCTATTATTGATACCATTTTAAGAGCTGGAGTATACCAATGTTACATATGAACACAAACTGGAAAGAGCCTCTGAGGCATCAGCCAGTCATTAAGCAAGGCACCTCAACTTGGCGCTTGCTATAATGAAAATGCATCCAGTAATTCTACAGTATACACAGTACAGGAGAGGAGAAAGCTCATTACAGTAGTTAGCTGAGATTAGCAATAGGCACTTTTGTACTCTATCAGAGTTCTGACACGTAGTATAGTAAAAGAGTATCCAGAGCTTGTGCATATGTCATGATTTTCAACTGCAATGAATATATTATTTAATATCAAAGTATTAATTTTAACATAAACTCTATCACTAGGTCTCATTCCTTCACCTGTCAGTATCATTTCTGTACTGTACTCCCACTTCTTTGGCCACCTTCTCCAGCAGAGTATTAACGTTTTGAGGGCAGACACTCTGCCTTGAGTAGTTTTGATGTTTCAGCATTCACTTGCTTTCAGCTTCTAACAGAGTTCAAATTTTAAAGGAACAATGCAGACTAGACTATCACAGACTGGCTAACCATGATGTAGTGATGATTTGGGACAGAGGTTATGCTAAGATACTTCATTGTATGAATACATTGCTAAAAGATACATTGAATTCAATCTAAGAAAAGTATTCTGATAGTCATATAGGTGTGCATGTATTTATGTAGAGAGACGTCATTAGATATTAGTAACGAGGGTCCTAATGATTTATGCACATAGATCTTAACGGATTGCTTCAATAGGCATAAAACACTTGGGTATATTGTCTATCATATGTATTTCTGTCTTAAAATGATTCTATAATGCTATGTTAGCTTGAATGAGTGGCCAGGCAAATAAATCTACAGAGGCATGGCTTCCTGCTATACTACCATGAAACCAGAGAGTTCAGTTCAACTCAAAAATATATAGTCAGCTTTCTTTGCCCTGGCTGTTTGAGTGTAATACTCATCACAGATGCTGAGGAACAGATAAAGAAGTATGGGGCATACATTCACCTCAACAAAGTCATAAAATGTCCACCCTAGAAAAGTCAAGCAAAGCAAGCATCAATCATGACAGGGTAGGACCTTCATTTCCTGGAAGGAAATTTTCCAAAGCTTTCACTGGAAATCTGACATGACAGGTGAAAGGGGACAAACACAATTATAAAAGAAATGAAATGTGAGAATGTAGAGATGGCTCAGTGAGTAAAACACTTTCCCTGCAAGTATGAAGACAGGAATCCAAGTCCTTGGAACACACATAAAGGCAAGAGAGTTGAGGTGGGCTGCCTCTAAACCCAGACCTGATGAGACCAGGACAAGGGATCCTGGGGTAAGCTCGGTAGCTAGGAGGAGTTGACAAGTTCAGCGTTCAATTAAGAGTCCCTGACTCTAAAAATAAAGTGGATTGTGATTAAGGAATACGTCCATTATCTTCCATACACAAGTGTATATATGTGCATGTGCATAAACACACAAACTCATGGACACATACTCATGTGTACATACATACACACGGCTGCACAAATTTGGGGACATAAAAGAGAAACCAGAAAGCGCTCTACTAGTAAAGATTCTTTGCACCCAGAGGACAGTCACTAGTATTGAATATTGGTATAGACTCCCTGGCCTTGTCACCCTCTCACTTCTGGAACAAAATCATTGTAAGGAATGTGCTCAGGCCCCTTTACAGAGCCTGGAGTCCTTAGTAATGGCAGGAAACATCATTCTGCAAAATCAACCACAGCATAGCAGACTACAAGCCTCACTATTCTGCCCACCCTGATATATCTGTATTATCTTCCCCACACCCAACAATCTTGACTTGATAAACATTATTTCCATATTATTTTTTAATTTGTTTTTTTTTGAATTTTTGTGTATTTCATACAGAACATTTCAATCAGTCTTAATTATCTTATACCCCTATCCCCCTGGCACCCTCCCATAGTCCCCCCAGCACACTGGAATTCATACATTCTTTCATTTGAGTTAAAGTCTACTGTGTCAAGTTAGTATCCCCAGGTGTTCCTCAGTGCAAGTTCATCTACTGAGGTCTAATCACCTTATCTAGAGGCCCTCACTTAAGGGAAGATCTGCTTTTCCTTATCTATCAGTAATCAATTGCCAGTATTTCCTCAACTAAGACTGGGGTCTGCTGTCCATTTCCCCAGTTCTATGGTGGATTTTTGCCTGCTTGTGTTTGCATGGGACTTGTGTATGCTGACACTATTGTAGATTCATATGCACAGGGTCCCGGGAGGTCCATTTGGTTGTGTGCCTCCTCCCTGGATCTTACAATCTTCCTGCTCCCTCTTCCACAATGGTCCCTGAGCCCCGGGTGGGTGAAGTTTAATATAGGAGTCCTGACCAAGAACCAGAATTCAGCAGACTCTTATTTTCTACACTTTGGCCATTTGTGACCTTTTGTGTTCCTGGTTCTCTGTTGCATGAGGGAGAGTCATTACTGAGAACTGAGAGATTCATTAGTGACCTCTTTACCCCTGTTCCATGTTCCTTGAGCCTTAGGTGTAGAGATTGCATTGTATTTTTTCACTTAGGCCTGGGCAATTCATAGACAATGTATGTGTGTGACCAGTTGTGTTACTTGGTAATAGTCTCTGTCTGGTGCCAAAGAAGCTTCTTTGATGAGAGGTGACTGGGATGTTTGTCTGTAAATATAAAGATACATATTTTGCAAGTAGTAAGAAATTGCATTAGTCTAGGGATGTGACAGTCTTGTGGTTTTCTCTAAGATCTACGACCTCTCCAGCCATGTGTATTTGGTTGTGATTGCAGTACCACACTTGAGTTTCCTCCCACTGAGTGGGCTTTTAGTCCAATTTTGTAGCTGTGCCCCCCAAGATAAAAGTGCCACTAATGCACCAATGCCATATGCTGTGCTGGCCATTGATGTGGTTATTTGTTCTTGAAGCTGGTATAGGGCCATCCTTGATACCTTCATAGTGCTCTCCAAAGCAATGAGAGCTAGCCTCTAGGGAAAGTGGCTTCCAGGTCAGTTCCAGCTCCATTGCTCCAAATCCTGTGTCTGAAGTATCTTCTGGCTTCAGCAGTAGGGTCTTACCTGTAAGACAATCAAGGCCTGTGGCAATAGCCTGTGTAATCTTGGGTCTCCCTGGACAACAACCTAAAGGAAGATTTCTCGTGTCTGACACTGTTTCTTGTTATATAGCTTTAAGTTATACACATGGACTCATGTAGAGATAATGCATGTATAATTTATCCTTAGGTTGTTGGACTAATATGATTTCCTCTGGTTTTTTTAAACTAGCTAGGCATTATTTATCTCTCGCGTCTTTCTCCCTGTCTAAGCCTTCCACCATGGCTTCCCCATTTAAAGTTTCCCTGTTATGAGTAACTTAAGAATTCAAGAAGCTACAGAATCAAGAGAAAGACAGCTATGATTGGCCAAGATAACAGACCCCAAAGCCCACACTCTTAATAAGACATTTCTGTAATCTGGTGGAGGGGGTTTATTTAAATGGTTGTGAGAGCTGGACTTTGTTGCTCATACCCATAATTACTCAAGAAACTCACTTAGGAGGATTGCCGTAAGATCATTGCCAGCCTGGGCTATAGTGTTAAGATCCTGTCTACAAATCAAAGAAACATACAAATAAACAGCTGCCAAAGTTGGTATAACTTGAATTATATTTAAAATTTTTAAGGTGATAATAGTCTAGATGGTGGGGGAGAAGATGACAGGGACTACTCTGCTGGAACAAAAACTCTAGTCGTATCTTGCTGGTAAGTTTTATTGTGATCCCAGGTAGTTCCCTCTAAAGACTGCCATTCCAGGATGAATCAGAAAATTAGAAAACCTTGTTGAAATATATGGGAACAGAGAGTTTTCTGGGTCTTACTGTCATGGACAACGAACAATCAGAGCAGCAGGGAGCTAGGAGCTGACAGAAGGGAGGAGATGGAGGAACTAGGAATCAGGGAGTATTGGATGTTTTCTACTTTCCTTTCCGTTGCTGTGGTAAAACACTTAGACAAACAGTAAGTTAGGGAGGAATGGGTTTATTTCAGCTTACTTACAGGCCACTGTAGGGAGTCAGGACAGGAACTCAAACAGGAACTTGGGAAAAAAACAGCATGAAGGAACACTGCTTCTGGCTTCCTCCCAGGTAGCTCATTTGTACAGCTGAGGAATACCTGTCCAGGGAGCGGTACTGTTCATAATGAGCTGGGCCTTCACACATCAAGTAATTATCAATATGATCACTCACAGACATGCCCACAGGTCAATGTGATCTAGGCAATCCATTGAGACTCTCTTCTCAAGTCACTCTAAACTGTGCTTAGTTGACAGGTAAAAGCTAAGGAAAGCAAAAACAACAAACAAAACAAAATAAAACCAACAAAAGATAATTGGGACAGGTGGCTTAGAACAGTTACTACTTACAAGCAGATAACTCAACACCTATTATTACTGTCTGAAAAGTATGTATGCTAGGGAGTAGAAAATCACTTATAAGTCTGTCTAGTTCTTCCTCACCAAGCACTATATGGAGCCCCCTTAGCAAGTATTATGATACTTCAAAATGCAGTTTCTTGATAGAATAATACCTGCTTATTTGAGGGCTCTTACTTTTTAATTTAGGTGTGTGTGTGTGTGTGTGTGTGTGTGTGTGTGTGTGTG
>NW_008360314.1:1801258-1812739 GCF_000622305.1 Nannospalax galili
CCCCACAGTAGAAATTTGATCAGGGTATAACCAATGGTGATCCTGTAAGTCAGCTGTATTAACCACTGACTTTTTTCTGTATTTATTGCTGGGAAATGGTGCTCCATTCTCTTTGAATTCAACCTGTAGCTTTCTATTTATACATACTTAGCTGGTGCTTTTTTTGAATGCAGATGTAGGAAGATGTCAATTCTGCTCCCTTGGCAGATTGGAGTGGAATTATATTGGAGGAGGGGAAATGATTTACAATGTGTTCTAAAAACAGATTCCCTCATTACAGAGAAACATGACCAGCTCTATGCTTCTTATATCACAGCTTTATCCCACTGTGAACCCCCGTATTTGCAGCACCTCGGAGGAGGTTTTCAATTCAAACTAATCACCATGCTCTCATGCTCTGCTGTGTGCCACAAGTAGCAGGTCATCACTGGACTGAACCATCCTTCAGTACAGCACTCAGAAAAAAACTGTACTCCTTCTAAGCCTCACCATACTTCTATGATCTTTCTCCAGACTGAACTGTTTTTAGTCCTCCTTTCAGTCCTTTAACTGATATAATTTAATTTGCCTGTTACAATAATAAGTGTCTTTCCAGTCAGTGATATAAATAACCAGATTGTTTGAGGTTTTGTTGGTTTCTTGGCCAATTTTTCTCCCCTTTCATCTAATGATCTTTTACCCTCTGTGGTTTCTAAGCATGAGCCTCTTCTAGCACCTTCATTGTTGTGGACCTTGGCTTCAGGAAGACTCTTATTTTATTCCCTTCTCTTCTATTTATATTAAACTACAGTCCCTTTCAGGATCTCTGCCTGCTGACATTTCATTGCTGGTATCCTTCCAGGAATCCATAATAAGTAAGAAGATAAAACTTATGTCTCTACATGCATATATTAGTATATGAAGTTGCAATTTTTAATCTGTTTAGTCTGTGCAAGTCACCACATTTTTTGAGAAAATGGGTTTTATTTGTTTGTTTGTCTGCATATGTGTACTGTATGAATATTCATGTATAAATGCCAGTGCTCATGTGACACTGTTTGAATGTGGCAGAGGACAACTTCCATTGTCAGTCTTTGCCGTCATCTTGTTTGAAGCATGGTCTCTTTGTTGTTTTTCTACTGAGTACACCGGATTAAATGTCCAGGGAACCTCTGGGGATTCTCCTGTTCCTGCCACTCTCCTGCTAGGAACATTAATATTACAGACACTCACAGTACATATCTAAATTTTCTGTGAGTATGAAGGAGTCGAACCTAGGTCTTCTTGCTTGTAAGGCTACCACTTTTACTCATTGAGTCATCGCCCTAGCTCCAGAAGGTGTTTTTAATGAAGAAATGATTCTATGAGGATTGAGTCCAACTAGTGGTACCAGGCCAGGAGGAAAACCAGACAGGTGTTACTTCTTGCTCTCACTCTGTTTTCTTAACCTTGAACCACCATTACACAGGCAGACTCAGAAGGGTGACTGAACTTCTTGCTATATACAGAATATTGGGAGATATTTACAAGCTATTTGTAGATTGGGCCTATATGTCCTTTGAATCTTAGAGGCTAAATTATTCCTAGTAATTACAGGCTAATGGGATTATGAAAAGATAGCTGTGTGGGGACAACAGTTCTTCTGTCTTCTTCATTGTCTTTTCAACATGGACATGACCTCTGTATGCCTGGGGGATTCCCAGGTCTTTTCTGTCAGAGAATCTGATTGAACCCTCAACATGGCCACATTCCCAAAAATTACACCCTTACATATAAAGGTTTTTAGAAGTTTTAGATGTACATATAAGTTTACTAGTATAGTCCTGGAATCAGCAAGTTATAAAATATTTGGTGTGACATCTGGCCTTAAATTTGCATAAAGAAGAAAGGGAAAGATGGGTTGCTCTCTGAGACAGATCTTTGGCCAGCAGGATGAAGCGCTTTTTCATACTTCAGTTTTGCTGACTAATAAATGCTATATTGGCCCATAGTCTCCCAAATAGCTATATGACAAATGAGAAACTCAGTAGCAGGAAGGAGAAAAATAGTCTCCTCATGTACCTGCTGTTGCCTAGTACATCATATGAAATGTTCAGTCTGAACCAGGGCAGATGAATTAAGACAGATACTGAAGGCAGTGGAGCTAAACTGTTAAACCAAACTGTATTTTGCTTTCAGCTGTTAAATTCCAGCTTCTTACTTCTGGGGTTCTATTGACACATTATGGTTCAAGATGAGGTCACTCTCACCTGGGGAGTTTTGTATTCTATGAATAGCACCCAGAAGATGGCTATTGTGATGGCTCATTATTCAGAATACTACGAAATTCTATATAAATGAGAACACTCATTGGGTATTATCTCAAAATCCCCTGAACTGAGAATATCACCAGAAACTCAATCCTCTATCTGTCTAGACCACCTCAGAACTGTGCTTCATGTTGTCCCAGAATGTCACACTGTCCCTGTAGTGTCAGAAAGTCAATACCACCCAGATGGTGTATTGGTTGCTTTTACATCTTTGTGACAAAATGCATTGCTAAAACAACTTAAGGCAGGACAGATTTACACTGGGTCTGGTTTAGGGGAGATGTCCATCATGTCCATCATGATGGAAAGGAATGGAGGTGGGAGTGGCTCATGGCTGGGAATGGAAGCTAGATCACATCTGTGAAGACCAGGAAACAGAGAAAATAAAATGTTAACAATGGGCTAGTTTCCTCCTTTCTCCTTTTCATTCAGTGCAGGATCCTGGCCCTTGAAGGTGGGTCCACATTCTGGGCAGATCTTCCTCCATCCTCAGTTAATCTTCTCTGAAAAGACACCAACACTTCCACAGGTATCCCTCAGTAAATGTTTCTTAGTCCCATCAAGTTGACAATCACAACTAAGCATCAGATCATTTATGTCTCATTGTGTAGGCTCTAACTTTATAGAAACTTAATGAATAAACTAAACAGATTGTAAATGTAACAAACATAATTTGCTGAGACCCCCCCAAATTTTTAAATATTTTATTGAATTTTTGTGCATATCACATAATAGATCTTAATCAAATTCAGAACCCCTCCCATCCACACCCCATAGCCCCTCCCACCAGATTTCATGCATTCTCTCATATATGTTAAGACTTATATGGACAAGCACTTGTACCCAGATGTCCTTCCATGCAAATTCATCCACTAGAGTCTATTCAGCCTATCTGGTGTTACTCCCTTAAAGAAGATCAGCTCTCCCTCACACCACAGTAATCAGTTGCCAACAGAGTTCAGGCCTGCTGCCCACTTCCCCAGTTCTATGCTGGGTTTTTGTCTGATTGAGTCATCATGGGTCTTGTATATGCTGTCACTATTGTTGCAAGTTCATATGAGAAAGTTCCCAGAGGCTTGAAAGACTCTATTTCTTTATGTTCCTGTTCTAACCCTGGCTCTTACAATCGTTCTGCCCACTCTTCCACAATAGTCCCCGAGTGCTGGGTGGGTGAGGTTTAATAAGTCCTATACACGGACATGCACACTGCAGTCTCTTATTCTTTATAACTTGACCTGTTGTGGCCTTCTATGTGCATCACACTCTGTCACATGAGGAAGCCTCGCTGGTGAAAGTTGAGAGATGTACTAATATTTTCTCTACCCCCTGTTCCACTCTGTTCCATGAGTCTTAGGTATAGAGGTTTCATTGTAGCTGTGTCACCTAGGGCTGGGCATCTGACAGACACACATTTTTTTTGTGTGTGTGACCAATTGTAGAACTCTGTAATAGCCTCCATCTGTTGCAAAAGGAAGCTTCTTTGATGAGTAGTGTACAGTATACTTGTCTGTAAATATAAGGATACATATTTAGCATGCAGTTAGAAATCTCTTTTATCTAGAGATATGACAAAGATAGGGTTTTCTCTAGGATCTATGACCTCTCTAGCCATGTATATTTGGCTACATTTGCAGCGCCACCCATGACTTCCCTCTTATCAAAAGTGATTTACTTCTAATTAGATAGCTGTTGATTACTCCCTAGATAAAAGTGTCACTAGTGCACCAGTAGAGATAGTTTGCTGTGCCAATCATTGTGGTTATTAGTGAGTCCCAAATTTTTTAGCAAGCAATTTAGACTGACTCCAAAAGCTGACTTACAATAGAGAGTACAACATGAAAATGATTCCTCTGTTATGATTACTTTCATTTATGTGAACTGGCACGTTCTGTTATTGAATGCTCTTAGGATATTCTTTTAAAAATACAGCTGCTTTATCAAACATGTTTATAAAAGGTAATAATTGAATAGAGTTTAGTAATTGTTATGACACATAGATTAAAGCTATTTAGTTGACCTAGAAAAAACAGAATAGTTGAGAAATCATAAGAGTCAGCATAGGAGTTTAGGTCATTTTTATAATTTATAATCTGGACAAATGCATATGTGAGTGTCCAAGCATGAATTTTTACCTTGCGTTATTATGGAAATATTTGTACAATAAATCTCATCCCTGTTTTCACATGGCATCCGAGAAGCCTGGTGGTGACTGGAAACTTGAAGATACTCTTTTAGTTGGTTATCAAAGTGTGTTTTCTCAAAAACTGTTCCTCTTTTCTCCCTTTGACTCAAAGTTCAAGTTATCAGTAAAAAAAATTCATAGCTTTTATAAGATAATTGAAATGTCCTAGTCATCTAATTACATTGTTAAATATGTCCTTTAACGTCCCTATTACCTTTATCTAATGTTTAACACCTACTATTAAAATGCGTAGACGTTAGCTTTTGTGTATATTTTTTCTCATCAATTTCAGTCCTGACTATGATTACCATACATAATTACCTGAACAAAAAGATAAAGTATTTGATAGCATGGTTGTGATGGGGAGTTCTTTTATAGCATAATTAACACCAAAAAAAAAGAAAAAAAGAGGAAACAACCAAGATTCCTGAAAAACAGAAGCTTCCTAAAGAAAGGAGGAATAGAAATTCCATAATTTTGGAGAAAACCTGACTCCCCACCATAAATGAATGCAATTTTATGGTAACTAATGCAGAAAGCCCATTTTCCACTTGGTTACAGGCTTTTCCTGACTCTCAGCATTGATTTCTTCACAAAGGACTCAATGATCACAACCATGCCCTTTGTTGGATGTGCAGACTTTGATCCTGCAAGTGCTTTAAAAAATCATGATAATTTGTGTGATCACAGCAGGGCACGTGTTGAGTTCAGCATGCACTAATTAACACTCTCTTCATGCTGGACACTGCAACAGGTGCTGAGAATGAGAAAATAAGATTCTGTTTCCCTGGGATAATTATCTCGGTTTACTTCCCGGATTACCTCAGTGATAATGGAGGGAGGGAATCCTGAAAAGGCCTGGGCTTGATAGCACAGCCCATCAAGTGCTTGTCATGCAAACCTGAGGACTTGAGTTTGCATCACCAGCAATCTGCAAAAAGCCAGACTTGGCAGCATGCACCAGTAACCCCTGCACTAAAAGGCAAAGATATACATATCCATGGACTTAATTGACCAGCCAGCCTTGTCAATTGATGAGTTCTAAGTACAGTTAGAGACTGTGTCATAAAACAAGGTAAAGGGAAATTAAGAAAGATAACTAATATTTTTCTCTGTTCTCTACATACATGCACATACACATGCATGCAAACACACAAAAATTCTAATGTTCTGATGATGTTTGTCCAAAGGACTGCACGAAAAGACCAAAAACTTCACCAAATCCAGGAGATGTTAAAGAAGGCTCTTTGAAGACTTGATTCTTGGTATGTGCCTTTAATAAAGAAGAGAATTGTGATATGACAGTTGAACAGTGTTTGTTAAAAATAGCATTTTAAACACTGGACTTGGTGGCACATGCCTTAATGCCAGCAATTAGGAGGCAATATAGGTAGATCTCTGTGGGACTGAGGCCAGCCTGGTCTACATAGCAAGTTCCAGCTCAATCAGGGTCACAGGGAGACCCTGTCTTAAAACTTCAGATAATAATAAATATGAAGGTAAAATAAATCAATAAATAGATATTCATTTCCTTTATAAAAGAACACTTAATGAGACAACGAAATGGAAGATCAGATTGATAATTTTCTCACTATTGCTACAATTTGAACCTGAAACATTACTGCTGATTTATCATTTAAACTTTTGGTCCCTGGACCCCATCTGGGGTAGCCGCTTGCTTTCTCTGGTGCCTGTCTATGTTATGCTCCTGTCAGCATAAGAAGAACCACTCTACCTTTCCTTACCCACCATAATAGACTAAAATCCCTCTGAAACTGAAACAAAATAAACCCTTCTTACTTTGTTTCTGTCAGTTCTTTCCACAGTGATGAGAAAGTAACGAACACAAATAAAGTACGTCTGTACCGTCCACATTTAGCAGATGATTGTCTTTACAGTAGTGTGCAGCTTCTTGTTACTAAGAGATCAATGTGTATCAGAGTCAACTTTTGATTGTGAGCACCAGAATATTTAACAGTTGTTTGCAAGTACTTGACTCAATCTCATATTACCCTATAAAGCAGATGTTTTGGTTATATTTATTTAATAAGTATAACAAAAATGAGATCGTGTAAATAACAATAAAGGTTACCTGTATAATATGTATTAGAGGTTAAACTCAAACTCATGTAGTCTGCACCCAGATTCTCTACCCAAATACACCATAGTGAGATCCTAGCTCACTATGAAGTAGGTAGATGAATTAGAAGCTAAGAAAATATCTGCTTCTGGACTCCACCTTGCAAGACTTCAAATGACTCTCACAACTAAGAAGGAGATGAACATGGTAAGTATGGCTAGTTTACGTGCAGAAGAAAACTTGTCAGAATTCAAAGGTAGTCAGACACATTGATCTACTTATGATCAGCAGAATTTTCATAGTATGCATAGCGAAGCTATGGTCCTAAGAATGGTTTCCCTCAATTTTTAGTCTTTTTCAAACAAAAAACCCAATTTATATTTCAGGGTTTTTTGTTGCTACTCAGCAACTTTCATCTCTGAGGCTGGGTTGATTCCATTTTTTATTTCATTTTTTCTTAACAGTTAACTCTTAAGTTCTCCTGCAATCTTCATTTTATTTTGTTTTTATTTTTGTATCTTCTAGAGAGCAAAGGTTTTGAATTTCTTTATTTTTACTTTTCTTCTTGTATTTTAAAATAATGTTGCTATAAATAATGTGAAAGTTTATGTGTGCAATTTACATGAATGTGGTTACGTACATAAGAAAGAAAGGAGGTATAAATCTAAAGAATGAACATGTTCTCACCTACTTGGCCTGAGCCCTTAACAAAGAATAAATATGTATGAAATCAGACTTGACTTTTTCATATTTATAATACTAGTGCCTCAGGTATTGAATGTTATTACATGAATATAGATGTATGGCAGTTTCTTAAGGCATGTCCATAGTCTAAATCCAGAATAACTCATTCATTGGATGACCAACTACCAGGTAGAGTTATCTATCTATTCCAATTTGGAGTTGAAGAAAAAAATCACATTCAATATTGTATAATATATTGTAAACCTGTCTAAAAACAAAAGGTTCAGTCAACTTAATAATATGAAGCGGTAACATTTCTGGATGCAGAACTTCAAAGATGTGAGATCCTTCATTCTAGGATCAGTTTTAATTTATTATTTGAATTAAGAATAGGCTGCTCTTAAAGAATTTCTAGTTTTTTTCAAAGTTTACTGGGAAGCCTCTATTTCTTATACAGCATGTACTAAGAATTTTTATCCACTACAGTGTAGTTGATACTATAATGGAAATAGAAAAGCCCATGAAATGGATGCTAAAAGCTCTTGGAATGTGATGGTAATTAAGAACTTTGGAGTAGGAAAAAGTCTGAGACAAAAGATAGAAAAGGGGAAGATGAACAAGAGTTCCCGACGCTGCCCCTGAGGTTATCCGGGATAGAAGTCTTTGTTTCCCAAGGCTTTCACATTTTTTGTTACCTTTGCTGGCCTATATTATCTTGTTTAAGGTGCTATGGACCTTTGGCTTGCATTCCTCACATATGAGCCTTAAAGCACTCCAAAACTTGAACAACAGGTCTGACTCCTTTACAGAATGATCCCTGGGTCAGTCTGCTACCATAAAAATGAACTCTCTCTCTCTCCTCAACTAACTTTGGCTGCTGGTCTTTGATTTTTCCATAACACTACCAGTGGCAGCTTAGAATTCTGTGACTATAAAGCAAAACAGGGAATTATTAAGTTTGTGAAAGAAAGAATATAATGAAGTGAAAGTGTTGTACCCCATCCACTGGACCCCAAAAAGACCACCGAGGACCAAACACACCAAAATGCAAAAGCAAAGGTTTATGGTTTATTCGGACTTAAGCTCGGGCTCTCAGACCTCACCAACTCAATGGATCCGTGCTGAGAGCCCAGAGTAAGGGAGAGTGGAGCCTTTTATAGGTTTTAGACAAAGGGGGGGAGGGGATACTGAAGATACATTTTGGTTGGTTCAAGGAGCCCGCGCGCGCCAACATAATTTTAAACTGATTGGATGTATAAGATGAAGCCCTGGAAGTTTCTTATTGGTAGGTGCTATTCTCAGGGCTGTGAACTGTGCTGACTGTTATGGGGCCAGAAGTCTCTGTTTTTACCTTATAGGGCAGTTTTTATGCTTGGGCTTGCTTAATCTATAGTTTCTTGGAAGGGGGGTGGGGAATAGCAGGCGGGGGTCAGGGCATGCCAGGGTATGTCTAGGCATGTCTAAAGCAGCAGCCAAGTATTTTACAGAAGCTAAAAGAGCAATTAGTGAGGGTCTGGAGGGATTGAGGGGTAGCGGGTGAATGAAGAGGGTCTCAGGGTTCTACAAAAGTATTAGAGAGTGAAACCCTCTAATAAAATTGAAAAGCATCATTGATGCCCAGAGGAAACTTGGAGCTAGGCAATTTGTTCTTTTTCATAACTTTGTTTTCTTGTGTCTCTACTCATGTGCTCTATTTTAATTTTAAAGCATAGAGTTTTGTTTAATTTTCTTAGCATTGGAATCAGACGGAAGATATGGCAAGGATTCAAGTGAATTAAAATGCAAAAAGGATTTTTAAATATGTGTTCCAACTCCCATTTATCTGAACCTATAAAACTGTGCTTTCAGATTTTGAAACCCCACTCTCCTTGACAGTCTTGCTTCTTTCTGTCTGTCTATGCCATTATTTTTCTATACCAACCATTCTTCATCAGATGCCTAACATTGTTGGCCAGTTCTTCACCAATTGGCCAAATAGAGTAGTTAAATTTTAATTTTTTTTTCAGAAAAAATTGCCTAAATAATAATTTCATTAGCCTGAGTAATCTCTATGGAGCCCAGAACACTTTGGTTAATGCCAATGAATTAGGGACGTATCTTGTAGACAATGAAGAAGAAACCACACTGAGTACATTATGGTGTTATTGATGCACATGACTTGATGTACATGCAAAATAGACAAGGAAGGAAGTTACCATAAACTGGATCCAGAGCATTTCACTGATGTTTTACAGATTTGTCCGCTTAACTCCAAATTTGAAACATTGTAAAGATCTGAGATTCTATAGCAGAGATTTAGAACTTATGATGATATACTTATTACACTAATCTGTTCGTTTTCTTTTCATTTTTATTTTAATTATGTGTGTATGTGTGGGTGTGCATATGAGTGCAGTGTCCATGGAGGGCAAAAGAGGGTGTTGGATCCCTCAGAGCTGGAATTACAGTAGTTTTGATTGGACCCAACATGAGTGCTTGGAAGTGAGCACAGGAACTCTGCAAGAGCAGAAATCTCTCTGTATTTGTTACTTTTCTATATTGTGATAAAAAACAAACAAACAAAAAAATAAACCAAAAAAAAAAAAAAAAAAATTGACCAAAGCAACTTATAGGAAGAGTTTATTTGGCTTCAGGTTCCAAAGGGGTAAGAACACTATTCCTGGATATCTGCCTAGAGGAATGGTGGCAGGGGGCGGCTGCAGCAGAATCTGAGTGCTCACACCTTCAAACAGGCACAGGAAGCAGAGAGAAATTCAGCAATGCCTGCCCCAGTGACATGCTTCCTCCTGCATTTGACCAAAGCAACTTATAGGAAGAGTTTATTTGGCTTCAGGTTCCAAAGGGGTAAGAACACTATTCCTGGATATCTGCCTAGAGGAATGGTGGCAGGGGGCGGCTGCAGCAGAATCTGAGTGCTCACACCTTCAAACAGGCACAGGAAGCAGAGAGAAATTCAGCAATGCCTGCCCCAGTGACATGCTTCCTCCTGCATTACAATGCCACCAACTGGGAACAAAATGCCTAAATAATTAGGGCCTATAAGAGACATTCTCATTCAAACCACCACACTCTCTAAACCTCAGCCATTCTTCCAGCCCCTATTACTGTGCTAATTTTTACCTTCATATGTTTTCTAACCTTTATTTTTATAATAGTTGTACAGCTTTGATAGATCTATGAATATGTTCATTGATTTCATTGGCCAGTTTTAGCACACATGTGGCATTGCTAAATGGTATCAAGAAGTTGGCTAAGTGTAGGAGTTTCTCATAGACTAACATCTCTACTTGGTGGTAAACTCTGAACTTATGTTGTAAGATATTTTGTCCTTAGGGATTAAAAAATTGACCCCAATTCTCTGCCGCTTTGCTAACCTTGACTAGCCCACAAGTGACTTCATGCCCTTTGATGGCCCTCTGAAATTCTAAAAATCTTGCCTTCCTTTTTTAAGATGCAGAGTGCTGGGAAATCAACCATAAAAGTAGCTAATATGACACAGAAACTAAATTATCTCTTTCTTTCTTTTCTCTTCAGCTTCATTCTCAATACGAAAGTACAGCATTACTCCTTTTTTAAAAAGTTGACTAAAAAAATTAAATCCTAAATTACATATGTATAGCTAATAAGCCCCTTTTGGGCTATAAAAGTCCTATCCTAATAAGTGAAATAGAATTTTACTGAAAGGATGGGTCTTCAATTTTGTCTTTAAACCCAGTTACAATTTTTTAGAAGGACTTTGGAGTGCCACTTAGCTCATAGATTTACATTCTAAGGAGGAATTTTCATTATGCTTGCTTTATAATAAACACAGAAAGCTGCTTTGCTCTAGATTAGATGGAGGCAATGCATCTGGATCTACCACCTCCTGTTTAAAATGAAGGGGTTGAAACAGCATATTTTTAAAGTTCCTTCTAGAATTATAATTCCATGGTCACATGATTCTGCAGTTCAATTGCATATAACCTCTTTAAACAATGGGATCATACATGAAGAAAATATGAAATTGACAGGAAATGTGACTTTAATTCTCAGTTGTCTATCAAATTTTCTCTCTAATTTCATGGCCCTTATCTTGGTCTCACAGAGCTTTTGGTCTTTTTTTTTTCTTTTCTTTTTTTTTTTTTTTTTTTTTTTTTTTTTGTCAGGATAAAAATTTTTAAAGGGAGCCCAAAAACAGGGATCTTCCAGATACCAATAGAATAATTAACAAAAAGGAAAATTCAGGAGATGATATGGGGTCCGCCGTT
>NW_008360314.1:1812759-1825074 GCF_000622305.1 Nannospalax galili
CAGATACCAAGTGATTAATTACCAAAATGGAAAGTTCAGGACATGATAGTGGTCCCTCAGTTGTCATGGTCTGCTTATCTGTCCACTCCTGGGCTGAGATTGAAGGTTTGGAGAATCTAAGAGATTTAGAAAACTTTTTCTGTGCTGCTCAAATTGATAA
Source organism: Nannospalax galili (assembly GCF_000622305.1). Classification (NCBI taxonomy): domain Eukaryota; kingdom Metazoa; phylum Chordata; class Mammalia; order Rodentia; family Spalacidae; genus Nannospalax; species Nannospalax galili. The sequence goes on from NW_008360314.1 coordinate 1,812,920, forward strand.
TCAGTTAAGCTAGAGAAGTCAAATGATTTCACTTTTGGGTCAATATGTAACTGATTCATATCATTTTGATGGAAGACTAAACACAAGAAATGAATACAAAATACTTTAAGTTTTTATGATGATATATAGTGTTTTACATACATAAAATGGAGTTTGGAAAATAATAACTCTGTTTCCTTAATAAAGTTTTATTAAAACACAGCCACAGGCATGCATTTTTGCAGCATCTAAGGCAGCATTTACAATCCAGGGGCAGAAATGAGCAGGTACACATGGCCATATGACCACAGAGCTGAAAGTTGTCACTATTTTCCCTTTTAAAATATTTTCCTGACACTATAACTAGAATGATATTTTTGGAGCTATAAATCATTTCCAATTTTAATCTTTCTTAATTTGAAGACAAAGATGACATTTTAATTGATTGTACTTTGCCTCACATAGACCAAGCTATGTACTGAATGTGTTTCATTGCTGGAGGCTCACCTTTCTCTAATAGTGAGCACATTAGTTCATTTGCCAGGAATTCTCCTCAATATATGTGGATGTGAATTTGACTAAATCATAGTTTCACATCTCTGGAAGGTTTCTTAAAGTATATACATATGCATTATAAAAAGAGATTAAAAGAAATTACCTGATAAGAAGGAGACATTACTCTTACTAGACATCATAGGCTAACGAACTAAAACCTCAGTGCCAGGAATGAACCCCCTTTCTTGAAGCTGTTTACTAGGAGTCCTATAGACCCTCAGACACTACCAGCCATTGTCCTTCTAGAACTTGACAGTAAGACCTTATTTTTGAAGACACTATACATATGAATTGCAGAACAAACAAGGAGAAATCAAATGGGTGCATCTCTATTGGCTCGATTTCATAGTGCTGGAAGATGCTATGCATGTTACTGGAAGAAGAAAAAAATCATCAGCCTTACTCAGCTGTGTATCCTGTGAATTACAAAAACTGGCTCAGCAAGTTATGCCCACCCAGTGCAATACTGGCATGAATATGATGAGAGTAACCAATCATTCTCTCATTTAATTTAAAGTTCACCTCATAGGATGAATCCTATACTTAGGTTTTCTTATTAATAGTAATTGGAATCCTATCTAAAGTCCATATGAAATTTCTACAACTTCTCCTTTCCTTTCTGCCTCTGGAAGTCTCAATGCCTCTGTCTAGGAGAAGCCAGTAGTAGCAAGACCATGATAACCTTTGGGACAAATTGAATAGAGTAATGTGTCCATCTGGAGACATTAAATAATTTAAATAAATCTGTCCTTATAAAGGAAAGTTTGAAGGAGAAAATAATACCTAATCTGATATTTAAGGAAAAAGGAGGACTTAATCAAGATCATAAGTATGAGAAATGTGATCATGCAGGTAGTGTATGAAGACTAAAGACCTGGAGCTATCTAAAAGCTATATAGGGGTGGGGGCTTGCAAAGTGACTCAGAGGATGAGGGAGGATGTCGCAAAAACATGAGTACCTGGTTTTGGATCTCAAGGACTCATGAAAGAAGAAAAGCTGGGCATGCTAGCGCACTTCTGTATTGAGCACAGAGTTAGGAAAATCCTTGGATCAACCTGGCCAGCCAGTGTATCTAATCCATGAGCACTGAGAGACCCTGTCTACAAAGATAAAATGCAGAACTATTGAGAGCTTCAAAGATACAATTTCTAGATTTAGTTGTTATTACATATCCAGCATAAATCTGATTCTCACCTGTATCTAACTACTAACAACCAGTTTCCTATGATGCAATTGCAATTGTGATAAAAATGACAAAAATCTCCAAGTAACACTACTTTAAATGTCACAAGCTATAGAAAAAACAGAAAAGGTAATGATATAAGAAAAATAAATAATGTGTTTGCTGTAAGTGAATATCACATGATAAGATTCAAGTAAGATTGTTTGAGATGTTCTGAGTGAAATACAGCAAAATTTCAACTAAAAAATACAAAAAAAAGAAAATTTCAAAGCAATTTCAATATAACAAATGGTGGAAGGACTATATCATAATCCAGATTAAGTCACCAAAGAGAATTCTAGAGAACCCACAGGCAGCAGAAAGCTATCCACATCCCTAGAGTCATTCATTTTTAGCAAAATGTTACTGATAAAACAAATAATAAGATAGTTACTGTCTATTGTAATTTCATTTCTATTAAATTGTGATGAAATTTGCAGTTTTTGCTTTATGCAAATTGTATCCATAAAGTACACAGTTCCATATTCTCTCTGTCACCTGAAACAGCTAGAAACAATGTAATCTTGAAGTTGCATATTGTTCTGTAATAAAAAAATGAATTTCTCCTTATAGATCAAAAACTCTCTTTCTGAAGTGACCCAAGACCATATCAGGGTACTGCAAAATATGTAGGGTGTTTTCAAGGTTAATGTGATCTTGTCAAAAGCATAAGTAAAGTGGCTTCCATTGTGTTGTCAACTGGATCATCCAAAGAGAATGAAGGCTGTAGTTAATTAAACAACATTGAAACTATAAATACGGGATTACTAAAAAAAAAAAGTACCTCAAAGTAAAACAGTAAAGATAATAATATAATCAATTCAAAACTATAAAATGTATACCTTTTCAGTTTATTTGAACATCACATAATTTAGAAATACAGTATAGTAACAAAATTTCATCAAAGAAAATAGTCAAGAAGAGCATGTATAAATGTATGTTTTCAGATGATTATGTTATATGATGTAAGAAGAATTTGGCCTTATAAGGTAGTACCTTTGTTACTCTAATATACAATTGAATTGTGCAATTGATTAAGTAATCATTATTTATGGTGACATTTTGCAGTTAAAAAAGTTTTGATTGCAGAATTTCCTTCAATATATTTTCATTACATTCAGACCCCTTCTCCCCTTCTCTAGCCCCTCTTCACTAACCTTCCCCATTACATGTTCTCCACTAAACTTGAAAATGTAAATGAATGGATAAATTACTAGATATGTATGGCTTAGCAAAGTTTAATTACAATGACATAGGTAATTTAAACTTATCTGTTATAGCTGGTGAGATAGATATAATGAGAAGTCAGCTGTAATTCTGATGGGTTTTCCTTTATAAGTTACTTATTTTTCTCTTACAGGTTTCAGAACTCTCTCTTTGTTCCTTACATTTTTTTTCTGTACATAGTTTTTGAGTTGTTTGTATGTTCTTTAAAGTCTTTGAATTCTTTTATAACTGTTATTTTAATGTTTATTTATTATTTATTTATTTGAATATATTGCCTGCATATATATAAGTGCACCTGTGTTGGCCAATGCCTGTGGTGGTCAAGAGAGGGTGTTTAATTCCCCTTGAAACTGGATAGTTTTCACTATAGTAAATTTCTGTAGAACCAGTGGATTTTGGTGGAGACATATTATCTTAGTTTTTCTTGTTATGTGTGTTTTAGCATTGTGGTCTGAGCATATGGATTTATTTTGTTGGTTTTGTGTCTGAGAGGAAATTCTAGCCTGCCTCTGTTTAGTTGAAATTTGGTTCTTTTTATATGGCTGATGTAGTTTGTTTTCTAATCAGATATGAATAGTTAGTTGTTCTGTGCTTCAGGTTCTCACTTTGGATTTTTTTATTGCAGGGACAAGAGTGCACCAAGTTGATTAGTCAAGAGTTCTATAGCAGGGTGAAGGAGCCTAGGCCCAATCTGAGACTATTGGGATCCAGTGGCCAGGTTCTTGCAGGCTAGACAGTCCACAGCTCTAAGGCAGAAGGAGCAAGAGGACATGTAGACCCAAGTCTGGGATGAGGACAGTGTTGGAGGGTCTAACTAGCTAAACAGAGTAGATGTGAGCTCTGTAGCAGCAAGATGTAGCTGATCTATGTGCACGGGTATCAAGACACATTTTGAAAATTATGAAAAAAGATGTCAAAAGTTAATGTGCAGATGTGCATACCTTTTATCCCAGCACTCAGTAGGCAAAAGCAGGTTGATCTCTGTGGTTTCTAGGTCAACTTGGTGCAATAGTGAGTTCTAGGACAACCAGAGCTTCATAGTGAGACTGTTTCCAACAAACAAATAAACTAACAAATAAAAGTTCATGTAAAGGTCTTGTAAGGTTATAGGTAATCAACTATAATTCTAATCACATTGTCCAAAAAATGTTTGCAAAAGTATAAAAGACATTAAAATTTCAGTCTCAAGAATAATTAAGTTTTTACATTTAGTTCTTTGATTTCCCTTTTTCATTAGTATCCAGGATAATTTTATTGTTTATATTAAAAATATCCTTCCATAATAAAATTATGTATGGAGCTAACTATTCAATAGATCCCGATAACAGAATTGCATTTATATTTAAAGCACTTTGCATTAATATTAAGGTAGTATTAATATAAATTGATTTAGTTAATATTAATACAAACTAATATTATAGATAGTAGTTTAATATAAAGGTTAACTACTTTTTCTAACATTTAAATAATTACTTTTATTCTCTTTACATTTTTCTTATATCTTTGAGAATTCCATATATGTTGATTGTATTCACCACCTCTATTCCCCTCTTCCTACTTCCCCTGGATGCTCACCAATGCGTCTCTTCTCAACTTTAGGTGTCCTCTTCCTCCTCCTCCCTTTCCTTTTCCTTTTCCTCTTTCTCTTCCTCCTGTGCTCTCCCTCCTCTTCATCTTTTTTCTCCTTTTTTTTTTTATCCTACTGAGTTGAATTAGTGTTGTCTATGTCATGATCTGGTGATAACCCACTGGAAAATGGGCACTCTACCAGTGGCCACATCCTGTAAGAAAATAACCCTGCTCTACAACAGTCATCAGGAGCCAATAGCTCCTTAGCTAGGGGTGGATCTTCATGAACAGGATTCTCCAGCCTCCGGGCTGGAATTCTGGCTTGTTGGACCTTGTGTAGGCCTCATGCAGGTATCTGTTGCTACTGTGAGTTGAATGCAACAGCTATGCTTATCTGGAACATAACATTTCACAGAACTCCTCCAGCTCTTACACTCTTTCTGCTCCATTTTCCATGATGTTTCCTGAACTTGGGGAGGAGGGTGATATAAATGTTTTATTTAGAACTCACAGTCACTTATTGTCAGCATTTTGACAAGCCATGAGTGTCTGCATTGACCACTGCTCAGTGCAGAAAGAAGCTTCTCTGACTAAGACTGGGGGCAGGGCAGATCTATGGGTATAAACATGAATATTACAAAGGCAGGTTGATGACTTAACCATTTACCAAAACAGCAACATAAGTCCCCATTACTTATACCTTCTAGCCATGGGCCTTTGGCCAGATTACAGCTTCATATATCAATTCCCTGCTGTGAAGCAGATCTCAAATATGATGGTAAAGTGGTTGATTATTCCCATAATGCTCACATGAGTATTACACAATGAACACATCTTGCCTAGCAGGTCAGTACTGGGGCCTGCTGGGTCCAGTAATAAGTAGGACCATCAATTTCTTTTCTTTTTTTTTTTTTTTTTCCGACAGGGTCTGACTGGCTTGGAACTCACTGTATAACCCAGAATGGCCTTGAATTTCTGATCCTTCTGCCTCTACCTTCAGAGACCTGGGATTGTAGTCATGTACAATACCTTTTTCCAGTTGAAGCCTAAGTAATACCTTCTGGCAATATGACAATTAGAAGGGAAGAAAATTCCTGGTCAGTTTGTGATTGACTTCTCTGTATTCTGAAACCAAATATATGGTCTAAGCAGCAAAAGAATCTAGGTATGATGGGTAATCAAGAAGAATTATTATAGTTTGTGTTATTGGGGAGACATCTAGGGCTTCTCTGACCAATAACTGACAGGGGTTCATCCCATGACTGGCACAAAGATTTTCAATAATCCATTTCTTCTGGGAGCAGCATTGTTCACCCCTACAGAGTAGCCATGTTCAGACTCCATTAAAAATTCAATTTTATTATTATTTTACAAACCAGTGTGCTCCATAACACATTTCTACTTATATTTGGTTTCAGGTAACCCACTCCTTACCCCTTCTCACCCTCAGTTCACCATTCCTCCCCCCACTTAAATCTTTAGCCCACTGTTCTTTCATGCCAATGTGTTCTTCTAGTCTTTTAATTATATTTTTAATTGGGTTAAAAGATAAGTTTCCATATGGCTTACTCATATGCTCTTCATTTTGGTTAAAAACCCTACTGTCTCCTCATTTCACCCATGTTCCACTTGTGCATAAACATATCTTCTTCCACTATTCTCCTTTTCTACTTTCATTTTGCCTACATTCTACTATCCCTTGTCCCTTAATACAGCACCCCTGGATACCCCATTTCTGATTTCCTAGATACCATATGTACTCCAAGTTAAACATAAAAAAAGATATTAGAAACTAAGATTCACAAGTGAGAAAACATAGGATGCTTGTCTTTCTGAATTTGGATTGTTTCACTCAGTATATTTATTTTTCCATTTTCAATCATTTGCCTACAAATGTCTTGATTTCATTTTTCTTCACAGCTGAATAAAATGCCACTGCATACATGGACCATATTTTCCTTTTCCATTCATTAGTAGATGACATCTGTGGTGATTTCATTTCCTAGCTATCACGAATAGAGTATCAATGAATATACATATGAATATGGATAGTCCAATATTTCTACAGTAGGATGTAACATCCTTTGAATATATGCTCAGGAGTGATATAGCTGGGTCAAATGGCAGTTTTCTTTTTAGTTTTGGAGAAAGCACCAGACTGATTTCCAAAGTGGCTGCCCAAGTTTACACTCTTACCAACAGTACATAAGAATTCCCTTCGCACCACAGCCATGCTGAACTTGTTGTTATTGTATTTATGATGACAGCCATTCTTACTGGGGTGAGATGAACTCTTAATGTAGCTTCAATCTGTATTTCCCCAATGGCTATGGATGTTGAGCACTTCTGTTTGTTCATAATTGTTTAAGTATTTAAATATTAAATATTGTTTAAATATTAAATGTTCTGACCCCTTTCTCCTATTCACCCCAACCTTACTACCTTCACTTCGAATTTTATGCACTCTATTATTGTTTTCTTATTTTTAAAGTTTAATATGTGTTTCCCAAGTGCGCTTGGGTGTTGGTCTATCCCTTGGAGTCTGGTTAATCCAACTGGGGACATACCAGAAAGGAAAAGTAACTGTCCCTCTCCCAGAAACCATTAATTGCCAATAGACTGTCAACTAGGGCTGGAGATTTCTGCCCATGGCCCCCATCAATGCTGGGTCCCTGTCTGGCTTGGGTTTGCATAACTCTTGTTCATGTTCTCTTAAGGGTTGTTGGTTTATATGTACAAATACCATATGGTATCCAGACAACACATTTTCCTTAAATTCATCTGCCACCTCTGGTTCTTAAAATCTTTCTGCTCCCTTCTTCCACAATAACCCCTGAGCACGGGGAGGAGACACTGCAATAAAGGTGCTCCATTTAGTTCTCGTTACTCTATAGTCTCTCATTCTCTGGACATTGACCAGTTGTGGGTCTTCATTTTCAATTTCATCCACTGTGAGAAGAAGGTTCTCATGTGAGATTTGAAAGATGTGTTATCAATAGGTGTAACAATAAAACATCAGGCATCTGTTTAATATTATGTCTATTTAGCAGAATGATAATAGTGGGTTCTTCTCTATGGACTGTGACCTTTCTAACTAAAGGATTTTTATCCTGATGTCAGTGTCAGGAATGGGCTCTATCTTGTGAAATGGACCTTAAATCCAATGAGAAGATGTTAGATTACTCTAATAACAATTGTGTCACTATTGCATCAATGAGTATATTTTGCCAAATCAGTTTTTACTGTAGTTCTCAAGTTTCTAGTCATTCCCCTTGTAACTGAAAATCCTTCTGGGAGGCACAAATGACATCTGGTCTCCTCCTCTCTTGGTCCCTATGAAAAATTGAGGCTCAGTTTTTCCAAATTGCAGTCTGGGAAACCAGTGACTTTTTTGGGCTTTCTTACAGAATAAAGGGTGAGGGTTGACTTACAGGTATGTGGGTACTCCCCTCCCAAGGCAGCACCAAAAAGTCTCCATCCAGGCATGGATCATGACTTCCCCTCAGCCACAAAATGGTGAGAGATTCCCCCACACACACACAAATTTCCTCAGTTTATATACCCTTATCCCTCCTCTTTGTGCAACAAGGGCCAACTGTTTGGTTGGGAGGTGCGGTTGAGTCTCTTTGCCCCTCCTTCTTGCTAACAGTAACAGTAAACTGTGGGAAGCGAGCACAGCCGAGCCAGCCAAAGATGGAACCCTGGCTGGCTGCCAAACCTAGTGCTGTTTACTTCAACTCTTGGCTGATTGCCAAGGCTCGTGAATCCCGCTTGTTTACCCCAACTCTGAAGTATGGTGAGCCCAAAAACAGGTGCTGCCAGCCTGATGATCTTGCTACGTGGCTAATGAGCTGCACTCTGCCTGGCCGCTGCACGTGTGTGAGCTCTGATTGGTCCTGGCTAGAGGGAGGGCTGTTGGAAACGCTATATGAACAGCTGAGGTGTGTAATAGAGGAGAACAGAACAGAAGAGAACAGACACAGCAAACACGAGACAGCATCATAGTGAGAGAGAATGAAGTAAGAGAGAATGAAGTGAGAGAGAATGAAGTGAGAGAGGATGAAGTGAGAGAGGATGAAGTGAGAGATATAGGAGAACTACGAACAAAGCAGCATCATAGTGGGTGAGATAATGAAGAGACTATAAGAGAGAATAAAGGAAGGAAAAGAAACAGAAGCTTGAACCTCACCTTGGTGTCTGTGTCGTCTTTCCTGGACTCTGCTGGACAGAGTCCCGGCTCGCGACAGTAAACAAGGTTAACTATGATGATTATAGGCAAGTGGGTACAACCAAGCTTGGGAAGATGGTGTCTGTCTGTATTCTGCCTGTCAGAGGACTGTCCTATATAATACCCCTTTTGAAAACATACCCAAACTATTCTGTGTCCTACTACAGAGATTCCTGTTCATTCATGTTCATTCCTGCCCTATGTACAATAGCCAGCAAATGGAAACAACTTATATTTCCTTCAACTGGTGAACTGACATGATAATAAAAGTGTGATAAGGAATATTATGAATCCATTAAGAAAAAATGAAATTATGGAATTCCCAGGTAAAATGATGGAACTGGAAACCCTCAGCCTAAGAGAGGTAACCCAGCCCCAGAAAGACAAAGGTCATATTTTCTCTCTCATAAGTGAATGATAGGTCTGAATCCTTAGATGTGCATTTCAATTGGAAAATCCTTAGAGGTGAGGAAACTAATAAGGTGCCATAGGGGGTGGTTAATGGGAGGGGAGATAGAGTGCAGTGATATAAATGGGAAAGCAGAATAATGGCTATGGCAGGTTTAATGGGATGAGGAATGGGAGGAAGGACAGAAGTAAGAGGCACAATAATGAACAATAAAGGCCATTTGGAAGAGTCATATAGAAACCTACTTTAGAAAATTCTTTCCATATATACATATAAAATATTTTAAACAGTTTAAATGCAGTTTTCCTATAACAGGGGTTCAATGGCCCTAATAGAGACCACAGGCTAGCAAAAGAAGAGCCCAATGACAGGAACAGACTCCCTCGGAGTTGTTGACCAGAGAGATGCCGTAGACCCTGAAACAACTATGATGATTACCATTGCACTTGGTTATCTCCCAGAACTTGGTGATAAGACCCTATGGATGAAGATACTACCTACCTGAGACAAAGAACAAAAGAGGAGAAGTTAAGCTGGTACTGAGCAACCACATCTCTGCTGGCTAGTTTTCATGTTAGTGACAGAAAAAGGTAATCGTCAACAGCTATGAACAATTTTAAGTTTCTAGTTACTTGTATTTCTTCTCTGAAGAATGTTCTCACAGTACCAAAGACCGTTTTTAATTGGGTTGTTTTCTTTCTTATTTTGAATTCTTTGTATATCATGGACACTAATCCTCTGTTAGATGTAGAGCTGGTCGAGATTTTCTCCTATTCTATGAGCTTCTACTTCACTGAATTTATAGTTTCCATTGCTTTAGAAAATTTTTTTTAGTTTCATGAGATCACATTTGTCAATTACTTTTTTTATTTCCTATTCTAACATTCTCTCGTTTCACTTCCTATATTGACAATAATGTACACAATTTGAAATGTACTTGAGACATGCCATTTTATGTTTTTCTGGGTACTACTATAACAACAAATGCTTATTTCAATCTTATTTCAAAGTTATTTTACCTAAATTACCCTTGATTATTTTAGATATAATAGCCATTTCCTCCTGTCCAAAGCTCTCAAATACATCTATATTTCATGTTTATTATTTTAAATAGATTTATTTTCCAAATTTCTAAGTTGTTTCTCTTCTTATTGGAAGTAAATCAAATGCAGAACTTCAATCCCATAATTTTTGTGCCTTTCTCTCTGGGATCCTCCATCAGCTCCTTACTTAGTTTTATACAACTCAAAACTACTTTATAATTGACTAAATTACTTTTAGTTGTGTCATTGGCTTACAATGTTCCCTCTGTGCATTCATTTATTCAAACCTAACTTCTTTAAGTACAAGACAATTTTTGATGCTGTTTTCTTCTGGATTTCCATATTCAACAAAACATCAGAGTCTTCCAGAGTATCTATATATTATATTATTTTATGGCTATATTTGCATAGCTGTCCTCTCTTCTTATTTATGACCCCAGAACATATAATCATTTTTGATAAACAATAAATTCTTGGTAGGTTTTCATTTTATTAATTCATCTATTGCTATCATTTATATACACACTAATACAAGCTTTGATTTTTTTCATATTTGTTGACTTATTTAGACAATAAAATACTTAATTTACACCTGTAGATACAATGTCATTCTGGATTCTATAAACTTTCTTTTTTTATTTGCAGAAGGAATAAAAGCACGTAATCCAATAGTTTCCTTTCCTGATGTTGCTTTGATATTCTTTGCATCACTTTTTCAACACTTCATCAATAGTCAGATGTTTGTACTGTTCTCCTTCTCTGATACACTGTTGACTTGATTCATCCAGACGTTCAAATGCAAAGAGTGCTTTTCGTGTTCCACATTCCATATGATTAATTCTTTTTAGCTAAACAACTCAGCTTCAAGAGAAACAAGGCTATACGTCCCTTGACCAATAATGTTTCTCCAGTTTCCTAGTAAAATACACTAAATAACAGATCTTTGTGTAAGCTGAAGTTCTGATATTTGCATTGGAGCCTGTGCTTTGCTGTTGTGACTTCCACTGATTACAGCCTTCATGTCCTGATTCAATACACATGGATTTTTATTTGAATTGGTTTGGGAATTTATTAAGAGTAGTTCTCTTTAACAGTGTTTTTGCTCCAATCAATACTTTTCAGCTTGTGGAACTCCAGCCTACAGTGAACACTTAGTGACTATTATTACCAACTGAGCCCCGATTCAGATAATAATTTCAGATAAAGCAAAATGGATGCAGTTCCTGGATGCAGACACATGTAACTATGAAAATTTTAGCACAATTTACTATCTAAACATTTTCATATTCCAAACTCCATTATGTTTGATCTAAGATGAATAAAGTTCAAGTGATTTTTGAGTCTTCTAGAATCTTACTAAAGCAGTAGGACTTAGATCTCATTATAGATCTCCTGAGAGCAAAATTTCTTTTAAGTAAAACCAAATTATGTTCTCAGATGTGTTGCAACCTCACCTTCATAATGAACTAGCTTGAAAATTTAGATACAGTTTTCATGTTTTTAAGTTTTACATATGTGTGCATAAATATATACATATATATATACACTATTTTTTGTTTAACCCTAGTACTATTATATATAATAGTATATAATTGGCAAGATGTTGTTCCTCATTTCTACTTTTTTCTTAAAATGACAATGCCATTTGTCTGAAATATGTTTAATTATACTGAAAAATCCTCATCTGAAACTCTTTACTCACAATGGAAACAATCTCATTTTCCTAAAAATGTATTTCAAAAGAAGGCAATAATGTCTTTGGTCAGGTTTATTCTGAGATATTTTATTTTTTATTTTTGCATTGTGAAGCTATTGTGCGCTTTCTCTGATTGCTTGTCCTTGGTATATAGAAAGGCTACAGACTTTTGTAGGTTAATTTTGTAACCTGCCACTTTACTGAATGTGTTAATAATTTCTAGGAG
>NW_008360314.1:1825780-1834302 GCF_000622305.1 Nannospalax galili
TTAATACTGTATAACTGTATTAACTCAACAGCAAACCTAAAATTTTATAGCCACTTTTGAAAGAGCTGTATCTTGCTCCAGAAACTGTTATTGAGCGTATTAAGCTGTAATTATATGCTTCTTCTAAAAAAATAAAAAAATAATATTGAAGAAAAGAAGGCAACAAATTTGAGAGGAGAAATTTTCCCTTTTCCTTTTTGAATTCCCTGAGCCTAAAGCTCATAAAATATTGGATTCAGTATCTGAAAATGTTTTTATCTGAGGGAAAATACTAAATAAATTTACATTCTTTGAATCTTTAGCTTTATCTCTGGCTTCAATGATAGTTCTAAGATGATTTGTGTTCCCAGACATAAATTTCACATTATGATAGGCTTTGCATTATAGATGTTATGGGAAGAACAAAAGCAGAACAAGGCAAAACAATCAGAAATCTTAGAGGTTTTAACTGCCAGAGGGAATGAAATACTGATCACCTCTGCCTTTCCTCTCAGAAGGATTATAATTTGGCAGTCATGTTTATGGAAGAGAAACAATGCAATGCTAACATTGCTTTACAGTCTTTGCTTCTAAATTTTGTTTCTGTCTTTTGTAAGAGACAATATTAAACAGACACTTAAATAACCCACTTACCTACCGTAGAGCCTAATATTATCATTTTGGGGTGTTTACATAATTATAATGATGCTTCTGTATATATTGTAATAGTAGGAATGATTATTTTCCAAAGTTCCTGCTTTATTAAAAATTTTTCTGGAGCTGGAGAGATGGCTTGGTGTTTTAGTGCTCTTCTAGAGGACCAGATTTCTGTTCCCAGAACCCACATCAGGTGGCTCACAACAGCCTGTGACTCCAGCTATAGCACATCTAGCACACTCTTTTGGCCTTTATGGGCATCCACACAACACCAGCAGGTTGAACACACACACACACACGCACATATAAAATAAATAACTAATAAATAGAATTTTGATAATGATGGCACCATAAAGAATAATTTGTGGAGCTGGAGTAATACTTCATAGGTTAAAAACATTTGCCACCTTTTCAGAGAACCCAGGTTTGATTCCCAGAACCCACATGATGGCTTATTGTTACTCTAATTCCAGGCGATCCAACATCCTCTTTTCATCCCTGGGGTCACTGCATGAATTTGGGCACTTACAGAATACTCATACACATAAAATTAAAACAAATCAAACATTTTTAGAAAGAATAATTAGTAGTTTCTTTTATTTACTTGTCCAGATGAGAGGGAAACTTAATGAGACTTTTCCACTGGTAGCAGTGTTACTGGAAATGCATTTTATTTCAGTGATTAGTGGATTTTGTTTGTTCTTATGTTTGATAATTTTTATTAGGAGAAAAAAAGATTAGAATTCATTCTGGAGCTTCATCTTTGATTATTTCGTGAGTTCGTGGTATAGAGTGTGAGGCTGTGCTTCTTATATACTGGTCACTACCATGTCTGAGTCTGAGACGGAGCACTCCTGCACAAGTAACATGAAATGGATTAATTACTTATGGATAGGATGCAGAGAGGGGCACAGAACCATATGGATTCATTTTCCAAACATCCTGTAATGCACAAGAAAGCTACTCAGGGTCAACAGACAGCAGGTTGTATGTGATTCTCTGAACTCTAGCCAGGCATCATATGATACACTGAGTTATATGATGAAAGACAGCTTGTTTCCAGAAAGTACTAGAACACTCTGTTCCAACTAATACCTAACTCATAAAAAACAAATTACTACTACATTCTACAGTTTACCTTCATATTTGCTTGCAAGAAAATGGGGGAAGAGTATTGCTCCAAAGACTATGAGAGAACTGTTCTCACATCCACTGAAATCATTCCCTGATCTACCTCAAACTTGCTTTGTGACCTCAGAATTCATCAAACATTAATCTGCAGACACGTATCTCCAAGGCTTATACTAAATAATTTGGTGTCTTATGTTAAATATTTATCCAAAACTAATTTTATTGGTTTCTATTGCTGATATGGCAAATATCCATATTTTCTCAAACTTGGAAAAACAAAAAAATGATCTCACATACCTGAATGCCATAAAGCTGAAGACTCAGTTGGTTTCTATATTCCCAGGCTATGCAATGATGGGATCTAGATATTAGCTGCCTGGGCTCTTACCTGAGGGCTCTGTGGAAAATCTACTTACAGTTACCCCAGAATTCAGCTCCACACCACACGAAGGAGGAACTGAGGTCACCACTCTCTTGTTAGCTGCCAGCCAGGGACATTTCCAGTAACTGGTTTGCTGTACTTTCTGACTCACAGTTTCTCTTTCTCAAAAACCCAGAAACAACCTTTTGCAGCATCTATCCGCTCAGCAATTCTGACAGCCTGAGTAGGATCTCCTTTGATAAGGACTCATCAGTGTAATTGGATTGGGGAAAACCTGATGATTCAGTCTAATGTCCTTGCCAGGTCATGTATTTTTTAAGTAATGGAGTATGGATATCTCTTTGTGGCTATTTTGTCCCCTACAGTCTGTAGTTGCTTCTACTTACCAGTGATAGTAAGATTGTGTATATCATTATCTAAGAAAAATTAAAATACTGAGATAGGGGTTCAAAAGTTAGAAGTATTTAACAGTCACAAATCATTTAAATGGCATTATTTCTAAATCTATAGTCATTATTGTCTTTATAATTCACTTTGTATAAATACATTTTGGTGAACTTATTTCAATTTATCATTACTTTTTGTTCAAGTTCAAGCTCACTGGTCTGGTAAATTCTCAGCTTCTCCCTTTGTGCTCTGCACCCACTGTCCCAAACTCACATGCAGTTTCCATTTTGGGGAGAAATTTATGCAAGCTCATTTGGAAATAGGAGTGGGAACTTGGTACTATCTTGTTGATGGTCCTCTCCCTTCTTCCCTTGCCTCACTCACTCCATCTTCTGGGCACAAAGTACATTTGTGATTCTATTTCTACAGCATATATACAATTCCAGAAAGAATTTCTTCAAGTTTGCCCTTGGACTGTCAACTCACATTCAAAATAATATCTACATTTTTCATGGAAACATAAAATTCAAAAGATCCATTGTTCCATAGCAAGTTACAGGGAAACTACAGCAGCCTTGAGCTTTCAAAGTAAGTCCTTGTTTCCTTTCTCCTTTTCTCAGAATTCACCTTGCAAAGAACAGAAGAACCACACTGAGGAATCTGAAATGTCTTCTGCATATTTTTTTGTCTCTGATAACCCCACATCTAGCAGACTTTTTGAAGGTGGAAAAGACATACAGAAGTTTTTACTCCCTGTGCAGTCAACTAAATCTAGCAAGGTTCACAAAAGAGGTTATCCCCTCTGAAATGAGATGAAAGGTGGCCCACTGTCCATGTAGCATGTCATTAAGGGACAGTTAAATATAGTTAGACAGGGTATCTATAGGCCTACTAGCAAAGTGCAAAAAGTTTCATCTGCTTATATTTTATAATATTGGCCTCTGAACCACATAAAAAGTAATTAAATATAGAATTTTGTTTCACTTCTAAATCAAACAAATTCCTTCACAGGTATGATTAAATAATCCATAATTACTCCTTGTTTTAATTTAGTATATCAGTAGTTTTATGCTCTATGAGTAGTCCTTGTTATGCTTAAATTCATGTATTTTATGATAGTCTAAAATATCATTGATAATAGAAATAAACACACACACTCCTTAACTTTCTGTTTTCCAAAAGCCTATTCTTTACATTTCACACACTAAGAAAATTTTCATCATCCTTTCAAAGTATGGGCTGAAATTATTCTGAAAAGTTAACATTAGGAGATATAATTTCTCAATATTCTTTGATAATTAAAATCCCCTTTATGCCATTTTTTCAGCAATTCTTCCAAAGTTAGTGTGAACAACTGATTTAGGAACTCGTCCAGTCTTTCACTGCTGTCAAATCAATGATTCATGATGGTGGCACAAAAAGCAGCCTTTGGTTTCTTTGATGGAGAAGCCTAGAGAGGCACATTGTTCTCAATGTGCTTCGGCATTGTGATGTCTGTGCTAGGGCTACATAAACCTGGAAAGGCTGGCCTTATGGCGGAGGAGGAGCTATGTGCATGACAGCAGATTCTTTTGCACTGACATCTGCTGAGGCAGCTGCTTCACACACAGTGTTCTGCTCTTTCAACTCTACACACAGTGTGCTGCTCTTTCTGGCATGGCTTTTAGAACCAGTTGGTCTCTTTCTATATACGCTTTACATGTGGTTAGCTTGATTTTCCTCAAAGTTACGAGACTTCTTATAGCACCTGGCTTCCCATGAGAAGATTCTAGAAATATCTTCCACCTATGTGTTTAACAACATCACTTTTCTTATATTTCATCGTTTGTAATTTCAATATGGAAAATAAATGTACAAAAGCACCAAAATCAAGATGTGTGATTCTTTAGAGCCTCAGTACTCTAGAACCCAAGAAACACTGCTAATTATTAATTACTTATTAATTACTACTCATTAATTACTTTGGTTTGGCTTTATCTGAGATGGTATATATTCACACTTACTTTGTTTCCTTTATTAACAAAATATAAATTGTTACTTTTCTATTTCACAGTCGTGTTGAAACCAAGAGGTTAAAAACATTTTATTAATGTTTTATAGCACTGAATAGTAAAATACACACAAGCACACAGTCAAAATTAAGAATGTATCTAAAATTCTCCCATGGTAGAATTGCAAATAAAGTAAAATTGAAAATAAATCAAAACTCAATAAAGTATTTGAGATAATACTGTTGGGTTTGATTTTCTTGTTCCTAATAAAAGATTTCAGGGACTGGAAAGATTAGAAGTAATACTTTCATACACCTGGGCATATTTATTTAATTTGTAGGTTCCTAAAAAAGCATGACTAAAATTTAGGGCTATATAATGGTTGTGTGACTTTTCCTGAGGACACATAAACAAAAGTCAATTCACCCCAGAAAGAGTACCCAGGACAAACAAAAAAAATTATTCCACCCAAGTCTAATACACTGACCAGTGAGTTTACTGGGTTTACTTATACAAGCTTGGCTGAGTAGTTACTTATAGGAGGATGGATGACTGAAAAGTGGTTCCATCACTGAAAAGCACACCCCAGTGTGGGTGACAACTCATGGAGATGGCATCCCAGCAGTTGGTACCACTTATTTATCCTTCGGAGGGTGCCTATGGAATCTGCTCTGCTTCAGAAGGTAAGACTTGTGAGTTTTCTTTACTTCCTTAACCTTGTAAGTTTCATTTATTTTCTGAGTTTTAGTAAGTTTCCCTTCATAATGGAGTCTTAAACTGAGGGCTAATAGCTACATAGAAATAGTGAAACAGGTCTGTGATCAAGAAATGCTCAAATTTGGATTAAAAATATAATTCTGGAGGATATAAGTACATCCAAGTTGTATGAATGGTTTTAGGGACTGTATTAAAGGGGAAATTCTGCTCCAATCACAAGTCAGAAATGGTTTGTCACAAATAGCTACTTCTTACATTAGAGTTTTAGGTATTACAGTTAGTCTTCATCTGTAATCACACAGATCCTTCTTAGAGTACCTCACTATGGCCTGTAGTGAGTCACCTTTATTTTCTTGTACACTTGTTATATTTAAGTATTTCTTTTAAAAATATTTTCATTGAGCTTTTGTGCATTTCACACAGTAGTTCTTAATCATATTTAGACCCCCTCTTAATCAAATTTAGATCCTCTACTCCATGCATATTCCTACATACCCCCCCATAAGGTACCTCACGCATTCTGTCATACATGTTAAGTCCTATCGCATCAAGCATTTGTACCCAAATGTCATTTGATGCAGGTTCATCCACTGGTGTCTAGTCAGTCTATCTATAGATTTTAAGGAAGATCTACTCTCCCTCACCCAGCAGCAATCAGTCACTAACAGTTCCTAGGCTAGGGACAGCCCACCACACATCTCTCTCACTCCACTCTGGGTCCTTGTCTGATTGAGTCCCCATGGGTCATGTGCATGAGGCCACCATTGCTGCAGTCCACATGAGCAAGTTACCAGTGGTCTGAAAGCCTCTGTTTCCCTATGTTCATGGACCAACACTGACTCTTACAATATTTTGGAAGCCTCTTCCAAAACGGTCGCTGAGCCATGGGTACATGAGGTTTAATAAAGGAGTCCTATCCGAGAACACAAACTCTGCAGTTTCTTATTCTCTGAAACTTAGCCAGTTCGGGCCTTCTGTGTGTATTACAGCTTTTGTACAAGGAAGCTTCACCAGTGAGAGTTGAGGGATGCACTACTATTCTCTCCATCCACTATGGTCTATAAGCATGAGTTTTAGGTGTAGAAGTTCCACTGTAGGTATGTCACCTAGGTCTGGGCATCTCTCAGATGTATATTCTCTGTGTGTGACTAGTAGTAGAACTCTGCAGTAGCCTCAATCTGATGAAGAAAAAAGCTTCTTTGATGAGCGGTATGTAAATATAAGGATCTGTATTTAGCATATAGTAAGAAATTTCATTTGTCTAGACACATGCCAGAGACAGTGTTTTTGTATTTATTTCTACATACCACTAAGACAGGGTAGAAATACAGGGGAACTTGAGGGGACATGGACTTAGACAGGAGCCCACAATCCTAGAGTCTAGTCAAAGTATCTGTATAGCTAAGAATCAAGAATTCCAGCATGATTAACAGTCACTGTGAAGGTTGCTTTAATATAAGCTACAGTCCTTTCACCTGAGTTGTGGTCTATGAAATAACTCACTGGGAACCTGTAAACAGTAAGCTAGAGTTGTGTCTTCAACCAGTACCCAACTGCCACCAATATCAAACAGGAACTGTCACATTAAAAAATCCTCAGTGTAAATTGGGTTGAGAGTCACTGCTTAACAATTTCTGTATTCTAAGAATCCATAATGGAGTCTTAAACTGAGGGCTAAGCATGTCCAGACATGCTTCAAAATTGCTTCTTCTTTTTGGGGAATTCTGGATTATTAAATATTCTTCTAACACAAATGACTATTTAGTCTCGGGCTTGCCACTCAGTAAGATTATTGTGTTACATGATGTTGCCATAGAAAATAGGCATTACAAAATTTTGCACTGTGTGTAAACTTTTCACCACTCTCTCCATCTTAAGCTACAGTTGGCCCTCCATAGTAGCCACAGATTCAATAAATGATGTATCAAATAGCAAATGTTTTTATATCTATGCCAAATAATTGCAGACTCCTTCATGCAATTGTTTCTAAACAATACAATATATCATTTATACTGCATTAGGTTTTATAAGCAATCTGGAGAAGATTTAAAGTATAATGGAAATGCCCACAGATTACATTTTTAAGTTCTCCCATTTCTCTAAAACCTTAAGCATGTGCAGATTTTGTAATCCACAAGGGTTCTACAACCAACCCTCATGAATGTCAAGGACTGATGCTTTACATGCAAGTCTTACCAATTATATCCCAAATGCACCACATACCCTTCCTTTTTTACAATATGGCTTAAAGTATTCCTTCATTATTAAATCCATAGAATATATTTTTCCTTATCTTCAATTATCCAAATTTACAATATTCAAGTGAATTTCTACCTTCTATAATTTCCATCTTCTGTATCAGAACTATTTTTTTCTGGACAACTTTGTGGCTTTTAATATTATTAACATTACTGCTTTTATTTTTAATTCAATAAAGTCTATTATAGCTGCTTTCTTTCATGTTCTTTAGGTTCTTAATGTCAAATATAGGGCTAGATGTCAGTAACCTAGTATCAATAACTTGAATATATCAGATGTTAATGTATGAATAAATGAACAAAGTTTTCTAATGATCAGTGTATTATATTAATATTTGAGTAAATGACAGTTGAGTTACATGGCTGTCTGAAAAAAAGTGAAATATGTTTAGTATTAAAAAGCATGGGACTGAAGAGATGGTTCAGCAGGTATAGGAATTTGATGATCTTAAGGAGGAGCTGAGTTGGGTTCCCAGGACCCATATCAGGCAGCTCCCAGCTGCTTATAGCTCCAGCTCTAGAGGATCTAATACCATTTTCTGGCCTCTGTGGGCACCTGAACACATGTGGCATATGCCCACAAAGACACAGACATGAAGATATGAATAAAAATAAATCCTACTTCAAAAGAATATGCTACCTTGAAGCAGCATAAATAGTTGTACATTATTGAAAAAATACTTCAAAGAATCCGTCACATAATTTATGTACACTTTGAGAAAGATTTATAATTTAAACATAATATGCAAACACAAAAGATTATATGGACTATTCTAATGTTGAATAATTATGATCTTATAGTTTTTTTTTTAATTTTTAAAAATGATTTATTTAATAACAACATACTCAGAAGAAGCATATTCTTTTGAAGTAGTTGACATATTCAATAAAGTTTTCCTGAGGTAGGATGCATCTCTTTCAAATTTGGCTGTAAATTTTTAGGTTTACAGTTAAATTAATACAGTTATACAATATTGTACTCAGGATAAACCCTTTAAGACATAAAATTAAATGAGGTTT
>NW_008360314.1:1838856-1862259 GCF_000622305.1 Nannospalax galili
GGCTTAGGGAGTCCCGGCGCGGAGAGCTGCGCTATAGACTTACCCCAAGAGGTCTGAGGATAGTAGTGCAGGCTAGGAGAGTTAGCCGGTGGTGCAGGCCCAGGGAAGCAGAGCGAGGTGAGGGCGGGGCCAGGACCAGAAGTGGTGCTCCTGGAGCCCAAGAAAGGGACTGGGTTGCTCTGGGTGCGAAGGGTCAGGAAGCAGTATTGGTTCCCCAGGTGTCTGGGGCCCCAAGACTAGGAGTGGCGCAGGGCTCAAACTAGGAGTATAGAATGGCGGGCCGGGGGGATGGAAGGGTGAATGTGGCTTATGGAGTCCCTGCGCGGAGAGCTCTGATCTTATAGTTTTAATATACATAGCACTTACTCTGACCTTAAATGTGATATGAGCTTCAAATAACAATTTACCGGGATGGGGCTGGAGAGACGGTTCAGTAGTTAAGATCACTGACTGCTCTTGAGGAGGACCCGGGTTCGATTCCCAGCACCCACATGGCGGCTACAAACTGTCCTTAACTCCAGTTCCAGGGGAATCCGAAGCCTTCTTCTGACCTCCACAGCATTGCATGACACGGGTGCACTCACATACATGCAGGCAATACACACATACACATTAACTAAAAATAATAAATAAAATCTTTTAGAAAGCATTTACTGCGTTGGTGAACTGGCTAAGTGCGTAAGGGTCCTTGCCTCTAAGACAAGCCTAATTACCTGAGTACACTTTCCCTAACCCACGTGGTAGAAGCAGAGAGCCAACTCCCACAAGTTGTGTTCTGACATCACATGAGTGCCCTCTTCATATTGAATGAATGAATCAAAAACAAAATTTTAAGATATAATTTACTAAATTTTTCTACTGCCATTTCCCAGTTCTTTTCAAATAACCATGGAACTGAGATGAAAATGGAAAAAACTGAAGAATTTCAGTGGTAAAGGAATTTATTTAGAAAATATTTTCAATGAAAAAATGTAAAAGAGTAAGAAGTTTCAAAATGCATATAGTCTTACAAATGAAAAATGACATTAATTGAAATTAAAATGATTTGTAAAAGAAAAAAGTCACTAACTGAGGATTTTACAAAGATTCCATTTTGTTATTTTTTATTATATTTAGGACAAGGAGAATGAATTCAATTTTTCCATTTCTGTGGTGTAATGAAAGTCATCCAAACAATTTAAAATGTTGCTATTCACCAGGAACCCTGCTTTTGTTTAAGAAAGTTATATAATTCATTAAATAATACTTAAATTTTAAGTTTTTTAATTGCTTTGTTTAAAATTTTATTTAAGTTATATGTATGAGCGTTTTGATTGCAAGTGTGTAAGTGCACCCAAGTCATGCAAAGCCCACAGAAGTCAGAAGAGGGTGTCCGATTCCCTGGAACTGGAGTTCCAGATGGTTATTAACTGCCATGTGGGTGCTGGGAATCAAACCCGGGTCCACTGGGAGAAGAGACAGTACTCTTAACTGCTGAGCTATCTCTCCAGACCTGCTCTCAACTACCTTTCATGCTATTATTTTTCCTCCTATTAGAACATATTTCATACAAGATATGTAAAATACATATAAACATATTTAAGAGAAAATCTATTTTATGTTATGTATGGTGGTCTGCCTGTAATCTCAACACTGTCAGTTTGGATGGAAGGATAAAGAGTTCCTGATCATCTCATCGACTACATAGAGTGTTCAAGACTAACCTGGAATACATGAGATGCCAGTAACTCCTAAATTTAACGACTAGTCTCTCAAGTCTACCATATCTTAAAAACATATCTTCCACAACATTATTTTGAAAATTCAAACTTCTCTATCATTCCATTTTTAAAATTTACATATTTTGTCTTTGTAAAAGTTGAAACATATCATTCTCAAGGTCATTATGTTATGTGGTTTGTGTTTTCAGTAACTAGAATATGATTTTGTGGGTCTTCTTGTTGGATATCCTTAATTATTTAGTTATTATAAATATCTACATTGAAAGAGGCTTTAGCTGATGATTTCATAGTATTCATAGCTTAAATCAGCTGGGTTGCTGCCTTCAGCATTATTGGTAGCATAATAATCTAAAATGACTTTTTATTTGTCTGTTAACCATTATTATCATCCCGCAACTAGTCTATATATCCCCAAACTATCTTATTCACTCCTATGAGCCCAAAATTTAGGATAATAAATAGTATTAATTGATAGTAGCTGCTCAATACATGTCTAGTGGACAAGTATATTTATAAATGAAAATACAAAAACATATACATCATCCAAATACTGCAGTAAGTGAAACTGTATCATATATTAATCCATTAATATTATGTCTTGAGGTATGCAGATGCTGAAATTTATACAGTGGTGATGATTACTTGTTAAATTCTTCTTGAGAAATTCCTGGTTGTAAGACATTGAGTGTTCATCTAAATGTATTGATGACAATAGGAAATATTTTGGAATGGGACATTGCTATGTTTTTGCCTAATTAATACTTTCCAGCAAGAAATTAAAAATGAAGAATATAATCTTAGGACATGTGAAAGATATGCAGTCTTAAAGATTGTACATGCAAACTTGCCTTCTTCCACAGTCATTCCAAAAGTTGTCATTTTTGGATGCAACATTACAAGGAGGATAATTTAACTGTGTTTCCCATTTCCAATTTTTTAAACTCTACTGAGGGATGATTTAACAAAAACTAGATCATGTATACAAGAATATAAGTAGTTTCTCATACTGATTAAGTGTCTGCCTTGCCTTCTCTATTTCTGTTAGAATTGTTCCTTCCTAGGATTCAGAAATATAATAACGTATTTAGTTTTTAATATGATTTAGACAAGCTTATTTTGTACCATCAATCTTGCTATTAAATTGAAAGATTGTACAATAGGTACTGAAAGGAATAGCCATTAATATTTTATTCAAGTTTAGAGGTCTAGCAAATATAAAACCTGATTTGACTGACTAAAAGTAATTTACATGTTTTTGGTTCTTTGCATCTAGACAAAATAATATTTTATGGGGATCTAAATTTAAAATGTGAGTAATTTAAATACAAATTATAAGTGCAAGTGGAGTTGACATTATTTTCAGTTCTGCAAGGAGTTTTTTTTCTAGCAAAATCTAGTCATAATTCTTTTCTGTATATTTTAATTGAATTTTTGTGCATTTCATATAAAACATCAAAATTGTCTTTATATACTCTCCTCCATCTGCACCCACATCCCCTCTCCACCAGATTTCATGCAGCCTGTCATGTACATTACTGTCGATCTAGTCAAGCTTGTGTACACTGATATCCCTCAGTACAAGTTCATCCACTGAAGTCTAGTCAGCCTATCCAGGGTCTCTCCCTTAAAGAATATCAACTTTCCCTCATTCATCAGTAATCAGCTGCCAGTAGTTCTTTGTCTAAGGTTGGGACCTGCTGCCCACTTCTCCAGTTCTATGTTGGGGTTTTGTCTCATTGAGTTTGCATGAGTCTTATGCATGCTGACACCACTGCTTAAAGACTATATGAGCAAGTTCCCTGAGGACTGAAAGGTTCTGTTTCCTTATTATCATGCACCAAGGCTGACTGTTACAATCTTTCTGCCCCCTCTTCCACAATGGTACCTGAATCGTGGGTGAGTGGCTGAAGTACTCATAATTCTTAATCCAAGTCTTTCTCTTTGCTGAAAGTTGCACTGTATGGCAGTTTGTTGTTGAAACTCAGTCCTCCAAGCCTCTTCCAAGACCTGTTCTCCATAATTCTTGGATAAGGAAAGACATTTCCATATGACAATTTCAAATCTTAACAAGTCTATTAATTCTGCACTCATCAATGGATTCCTTTTAGAGTAATGAAGGAAGACACCAACTTACATTTCTATTCTGCTTCATCATTATTGATTAGATTTCTCTGTGACCTTTATACCCTCATGTATATACAATTTGGAGAACACAGCAGCACTGCTTCTGAGAATCTTACATCATTACTCATTTATATTTTGTGCATATATATTTTCATTATCTCTCCCCAAGACTTGGTTTAATAGGTTGGACAAAGGGTAAACAATATCTTCCATGTCAGCACAAAATCCCATATTTCCTCATAGTTCCAGAAAGAATATGGGGAAAATATGAAAACTAACATCTTCCTTAGAATATTTACTATGTCTTTATCTGCTAAGAATGTGATACCCTAGTTATTGCTATGGTTTCAAGCATTCAGGACCAGTGACACCTCTTCATGCAAATGCAATATTTCTATTTGTAGGATCTAAGTAACATGTTGTAATAGCTAAAATACTTTATTTCAGCTGAACAATTTAGATTATCTTGCATTAAAAAGAAGTGATGAATTACCTGTGTGTGTGTGTGTGTGCACGTATGTGTGTAGACTGACCAAACAATGTTGACTGTAGGCTGTCCTTAGGAAGTTCTTATGCCCTTGATTATGCAGAAAAAGATGCTTTTCATATTTAGTTAATTGATTATAAATCTGCCATGACAAGATTATACAATACATTAATGAATCAGTAACTGCATACTATATAATTTTGGCCTTACTTTTGAGATAACATCTGTCGAATGCAAGCTCTATTCTTTCTATCCCTTACCACTCTCCTTTGCCACTTGGTAGAATCTTCAAGGTAACTGACCTTCTTAGATAGAATGGCCAACCAATATTCTGCTTGAAATTGTGCTCAAAATATCTTGTCTGGAGCCACCTCTGTGACTGATCAGTACATGTAAAATATAGAGATCATCACACAATTATTTCTATATTTCATTCTTTCAAGGCAAACATGGCATATCGTGTGTGAAAATGAGGCTTAAAATTCAATAAGCAAAAATATAGATTAGTTGCAAATTGTTAAATAAAATTATTTATTCTCTCTTCTGATGAAAAAACATAACTATGTCTCATTGAATTTAGTAAACCAAAACAAATTCCATGTTAACTAAACAGATTAAATGTAATAAATTAAACATTGATAGCTTTACCACTCATTTAGTGTCTTCCAAATGACCTATGGTATTAACATTTAAAAAACAATAATTCATTTTCTTTCAAAGTTATACAATTCCTGACCCATGGTATACTTCTTTCCATACCAGGTTTAGTTATAGAATTTTATACATACACAGAAAAAAACAACTCTGGTTTAGTCCAAATAGTAGTATTAAGAATTTAGTCAATACTGCCCCACTTAAGATAGTTTATTCTTAATACACAGAATTCATAAGAAATCAAGAAAAACATATATCCTTTTGCAAAAGACAATTTTCTCTTTATTTAATTCTCAAATAATCACATTTGCGTGTTAATGCATATGTTTGTGTTTGTATATGTACAGGTGTGCACATGCCATGTGGAAGTCAGAAGTTGAATGTCTGCAGTCTCCAAAGTGTTTGTTTGCTTGCTTGATCATTTTCTTGTTTGTGCAAGTGTCTGTCCCTGAAAGAAGTGCTCACTAATTGACCAGAGTGGCTGGTCAAAAGTTCTAGGGACCCAGCTGTCTCTGCCCCAACATCTACTAGAGCTTAACTTCATGTCTCATCTTTAGACAAGTGCTAGGATCCAATCTCAGGTCCCCATACTTGTGGGATGGTCACTTTATTAACTTAGCCATTTCCATAGCCCTGGGAATTAGATTTTACAAGTGCTGTATAATCTTTTTTAATCCCTCCTTTAGAGGGATTTTTAAAAGGAAATATATTATGCACAATAACAAGAATTTTTTGGACGTATACTTTAAAGTCCACAGATGAAGCAAGAAGACTGGCTTTCACTGTATTCAACTGAAATCACAATGATCTCAACAGATTGAGAGTTGTGAATAACCATAGGATCCACATAGTGGGCATCCTCTTGACAGCTACTCCTGCTCACTGTCCACAAGGGCCTCCACCATTGGGGAGTTTGTGGACTAAAACATCCTTCTTTTGCTGTTTCATGGGGAAAAGAGCAAGCATTACCCTTTTAAATTGTGTAGGTTTTTCTTATCAACATAGAAAATATGTAATTTAAACCCAGTATGGTAGCTCACACCTATTATCTCAGCACTCAAGATTCTGAGGCAGGCATGTTGCAGTGAATCCAAGGCAAGCCTGAGCTACAGAACAAGACTATCTCCAAATACCAAAAAGAAAAAATAAAAGCTTTGTATTCTAATCTCAACTTTTAGTTGTTAACAGTGCCATGACTTAGTACTCTGTAGGAATAGAGAAATAAGAAGGAATGTACAGGAAATAAAAATTTAAACTATTTTAAAAAATAATTTCTGTAACTGATATATTTATTTGAGATTTATATGAGATCTTTCCACAGCCCTGACACTGATGTGGGAGCAGAAAAGCAGAATTTGACACTTTTAAGCACTTACTCTTCAATAAGATACAAGAATTTTCTATACTTGCACATGATATATACCTTTTAAATTTACTAAATCTAATCTGATATTTATCATTCACTTTTCTTAAATTATAACACATTTTACATGAAAATAAATTGTAAGATTTTAAAATTGTTTTCTAGATGTTAGAATTAATGAATGGTTTTCAATTTGAACTTACAATAAGCCCATTCTTTATTGAAGAATGCCCCAAAACAGTGCAAACAGAAATAATGCTAAACTACCCCCTAACCCAGCCATACTTACATTTTTCCCAATAAGATATATAATAATAATGAAAAAAACCAAAGCTACTCTTAAGAGCCTTGCAAAATCTTCAAATTATTCCTGAAGGCAAAGAACTCATCATGCCATTTTTGAACTTCTTGTCACTAGGTGAGGAGCACATTTTTCTGTCAATTTCATTTCTCTTCCTGTCCCCTGGCACCTCACCTTAGCAATTAAACTCCCTGATGTGGAACACGGTTCCATTCATTTTAGAAAATCAAAGTGTGGCTCCATCACTTGTGCTTTCCTTATTTATCATGACAGCGATCCCTTCAAAGACTTCCATCAAGCAAGTTGAGCTTTACTTCGATACAGCCTGACATTTCTGTGGTTGGCCCTTATCAAAATGTCCTTTAAGTTGTTTTCTCTCTCTCTCTTCTTGACTATTTCATTACTAACTGGCAGCCCTAATCTCTGTATATCATGCCAAATGTCTTTGCAGTCTGTAGTTCTCTGACAATGTAATTTTAAACTCTCACTTAAGTTTTACAAAGCGGTTTGGCTAGACTCTTAAGTCCTCAATTATATGGGTTTCTCCTTTCCAGTACTTCTTTAAGGCATGGCTGTGTGACTAGAATTACAAATGTTTATCAACAGTGATGTAGTTATAGAAAGCAACCCCATCTGAAAATAAAATGTGCTCCACAAAAATGTATAAAGAATCTTAAAAGCAAAGGTAAGATATCAATTCTTGATTCTTGATTTTCTCCTCTCTCTCACACTCACTATCTCTTTCTCTTCATTCATTTATCATTACCTCTCTTTGCCTGGTTTGGTTGAGAAATAGTCTCATATGATCAGGTTGACTTCAAACTCTACATGTAGCTGAAGCCAACCTTGAACTTCCAATCCTCCTGCCTCCATCTCCCAGGTACTGGAATTCCCACACCTAGGAATCTAAGATTTTTGCAATTATTTGATGATAATTAGATATCAGTATCACTCTTATTTTAAACATTCATTTTTAACCATAAGTTTTATTCAGGTGTGTGTGGTATATTAGCTAGGCATTTATACATATAATTTTGGTTATTTTAAACACCCCAATAAGGAATAAAAATACTAACAAATCGAATTCTATTGAAATATTATTTTAAAATGATGCTGACAGTGATGGGAAGGGAATGAACTAATCTTGATCTTCTAAACACTAAAGCTGATAAGAGCTGAAAATTGTGCGTAAATGCTGAAATATAGTCCATGAATCTGTGTTATCTGTATATGAAAATTGAAACAAGTTTTCTGTGGCAAAGTTACTTTAAACATCTCTTTGGTGTTCCACTAATGTAAGGTATCAGTTAGAAATGATAGATAAATAATAGGTGATTGATAGATTAGTGAGAGTTAGGAAGATACATAGATGATAAACAAATAGAAGATAAATAGGTGGATAATTAGATGAGACTTGGATCTGCAGCCATTGTTAACCATGCATGACTCATTCAAAGACCACTACAGGATTTCAGAAAATATGAATAGTACCGATTCTATATATGAAGAATATATTACATATAATATCATATATATGTTGTGGTGTGTATTAGTCAGGGTTCTCCAAAGGCCAGAACCAGTAGAATGAATATATATGTATAGAGATTTATCAGCTTAGCTCACAGGATAGAGTCCGAGTAGTTCAACAATGGCTACACCACACTGGAGAGGCTGAGAATCCATAGTCGCTCAGTCCACAAGGCTGGATGTCACAGTAGTCTCAATCTGGTGCTGAAGGTCTGACAAATTCCAAAAGATCATCTAGACTTCAGTCTACAGCAGCAAGACAAACTCACCAGCGAGTGAGAAGGCAAGCAGCAAGAAGCCTGGCATTCTCCTCTGCCTTGGTCTTTTATATAGGCTGCCATCAGAAGGTAACACCCACATTTAGGGTGTGTCTTCCAGCTTGAGATGATCCAATCAAGAAGATCTCTTTCATTTCAATTAATCCCAGGTCCAGTCAAGTTGACATCCAGGATTAGAAACCACAAGTCCAACCCTTGTCAACTTGACACCCAAGTTAACTCATGCTTAACTTTCAAATGTAAACAATGTTGAGGTCATAATTTCACTTAACATGATATAACTATCCCATCATACAATGACCAATGCATTATATGTTTTAGAGTAAGTGATAAAGTCTTCGAGGAATGCTTAGTCCTTTAGTGTCTCATAACCCAAAATAATCATGTAGGTTCAAAACACTTAACCACTTAACAGTTATCTAAATTACACATTTAAAACAGAATAACTCAGGTATCTGCTTAACATATGTGTATACATGCACAAGCCTATTCTTAACCAAATAGGACAAAAATACTCATGTCAGTTACAATCCACATTTCTGCAACTGGTCACATGGCCTAAGTTGGTATTTGTGACTACCTTCCTCTACTACCCACTCTGTATTTCCTCAACCATCAGCAAGCACCTCTGCAGGTCTTGGCTCTTTCCCTGGAGGAGTGACCAATACTTTCACCCCTGAAGAGTCTGGGCCATTTGTTGCTCTGTCTGGATTGGGTTGTTGCAGTTTCCCATTGACCCTTAATCACAGGACATGGTGACACCAAAAGTCGCCCTAAGGAATCTCCTGCCTTCCAGATATAATATTCATTACCTCCATTGTGGAGAACCAGTCCAATTTCCCCCTGGCAGTCTGGGTCAATCACCCCTGCTAATACTGTTATTCCTTTCTTAGCCTGCTGACTTAAGGGCATCAGTAGCCCAAAGTGTCCAGGGGGAAGTCTTAGCTTCCAGTTAAACAGAATGTTTGTTGTCTTCCCTGGCAGAAGCACTCCCTCCTCTGGAACCAAAACATCCAAGCCGGTAGAGTGCAAAGTTGAGGGCACAGGAAGCAAAAATTTTCCATAGTGGGTCACCAGGGGTGATAGTGAGTGGAATCATTCCCACTTCTACCCCTTGATTCCTGGACCCATGAATCCTGGCTAAAGGAGAAACTGTACCATATATTGGATGCTGATCAAAGTATACACTGCCTTATGGAGGATGCTGCCCTAGCCCTCCAAGGTTATTGACATCTGATTGGTGCTGTAACTGTGTCTTTAAGAGACCATTCCATTGTTCTATCAAGCCAGCTGCTACAGGAAGGTGGGTAACATGGTAAGACCAGTGGATTCCATGACCATGGGCCCACTGTTGCACTTCTTTGGCTGTGAAGTGAGTTCCCTGGTCAGAAGCAATGCTGTGCAGAATACCATGATGGTGGATAATGCATTCTGTAATTCCCTGGATAGTAGTCTTGGCAGAAGCATTACGTGCTGGAAAGGCAAACCCATAACCCGAATTAGCGTCTATTCCTGTAAGGACAAAACGCTCTCCCCTCCAAGATTGAAGTGGTCTAATGTACTCAACCTGTTACCAGGTTGCAGGCTGGTTGCCACAGGGAACAGTGCCATATTGGGGGCTTAGTGTTGGTCTTTGCTGTTGGCAGATCTAGCACTCAGCAGCAGCTGTAGCCAGGTCAGCTTTCGTGAGTGGGAGTCCATGCTGTTGAGCCCATGCATAACCTCCATCTCTGCCACCATGGCCACTTTGTTCATGGGCTCACTGAGCAATGACAGGGATAGTTGAAGAAAGAGGCTGACTATCCACAGAGCGGGTCATCCGATCTACTTGATTATTGAACATCTTCTGCTGGTGCCACCTTTTGATGATTGTTTACATGAGACACAAGTATGTTCACATCCTTTGCCCATTTGGAGAGATCTATCCACACACTTCTCCCCAAATGTCTTTCTCACCAATTTTCCAATCATGCTCCTTCCAAGTCCCTGACCATCTGGCCAAACTATTGGTTACAGCTCATGAATTAGTATATAATCACACTTCTGGCCATTTCTCTTTCCAAGCAAAATGCATGACCATGAGCACTGCCCGAAGTTCTGCCCACTGTGAAGATATTCCTTCCCCAGTGTCCTTCGGGGTTGTTCCAGAAATTGGCTGTAATGCCGCAGCTGTCTGCTTCTGAGTAGTGCCTACAAAGCGTGCAGAACCACCTGTAAACCAAGCCTTAGTCTTCTCTTTCTCAGACAACTGATCATAGGTCACACCCCATGAAGCCATAGGTGCATGCTTGAGAACAGGAGGCATTGTAACAGGAGTAGGAACTATAGGCATTTGGGAAACTTCTTCATGTAACTTGCTTGTGCCCCCTGGGCCCAATCGAACCCCATCACATATCTACCCTTTCCATTTGATAATGGATTGTTGCTGTGCATGGCCTACTTTATGGCTTGGGGGTCAGATAACACCCAGCTCATGATGGGCAGCTCTGGTCTCATGGTTACTTGGTGGCCCATTGTCAAACATTCAGGTTTCCCTAAGGCCCAATAGCAGGCTAAGAGCTGTCACTCAAAGGGAGAATAGTTGTCCACAGATGAAGGCAAAGCCTTACTCCAAAATCCTAATGGCCTCTGCTGTGATTCCCCTATGGAGGCCTACCAGAGACTCCAAACAGCATCTTTATTTGCCACTGATTCCTGAAGCACCATCTGGTCTGCTGGATCATATGGCCCAAGGGGCAGAGCAGCTTGCATAGCAGCCTGGACATGTTGAAGGGCCCTTTCCCCTTCCAGGCCCCACTCAAAGGTAGCTACCTTCTGAGTCACTTGATATATGGGCCATAGTAACACACCCAGTTGACGAATGTGCTGCCTCCAGAATCCAAACAAACCTACCAAGGGTTGTGCTTCTTTCTTGGTGGAGGGAGGGGCCAAATACAACCACATATTCTTCACCTTAGAGGGAATATCTCTGCATGTTCCACACCACTGAACTCCTAAAAATTTCACTGACATAGAAGGCTTTTGAATTTTGGTTGGATTTATTTCCTATCCTCTCATGCGCATATGCTTTACCAACCAGTCCAAACTATCTGATACCTCCTGCTCACTGGATCCAATCAGCATAACATCATCAATGTAGTGGAACAGTGTGATATTTAGTGGAAGAGTCAGGCAAGCAAGATCCTTTGAACCAAGTTATGGCACAATGCTGGAGAGTTAATAAACCCTTGAGGTAGGACAGTAAAGGTATACTCATGGCCTTGCCAGCTGATAACCAATTGATTCTGGTGGTCCTTATGAACTGGTATCGAGAACGCATTTGCCAAATCAATAGCTGCATACCAGGTGTCAGGAGACATATTAAATTGCTCGAGTATGGAAACCACGTCTGGTACAGAAGCTGCAATTGGAGTCACTACTTGATTAAGTTTTCGATTGTCAACTGTCATTCTCCATGACCCATCTTTCTTCTGCACAGGCCAAATAGGAGAGTTAAAGGGAGATGTGGTGGGAATCACCACCACTGCAGCTTTCAAATCCTTGATGTTAGCACTAATTTCTGCAATCCCTCCATGGATGCAATACTGGTTATGGTTCACTATTTTCCCTGGCAGAGGAAATTCCAGTGGTTTCCATTTAGCCATTCCAACCATAATAGCCCTCACTCCACAGGTCAGGGAGCCAATGTGGGGATTCTGCCAATTCCTAAGTATATCTATCTTAATTGTACATCCTGGTACTGGGGAAATAACCACAGGATGAGTCCGGGGACCCACTGGACCCACTGTCAGTCAGACTTCAGCCAAAACTCCATTTGTCACCTGACCTCCATAAGCCCCTACTTTAACTGGAGGGCCCCAATGCTTTGTAGGATCTCCTGGAGTCAGTGTCAACTCAGAACCAGTATCCAATAGGCTGTGGAATGTCTGATTATTTCCTTTCCCCCAATGTACAGTTACTTTACTAAAAGGGTGCAGACCACTCTGGGGAAGAATGGGTGAGAGGCGAACAGCATAACTCTTTGATACTGTGACAAAATCCTTCCTCAAGGGCACCCAGCCTTCCCTTCGTTCAAGGTATTCTGGGTCTGTAAACTGTCCTAAGTCTGGAAATTGGTTGACTGAGCAAGATTCTCTGTTGCTACAATCCAATACTGACTTCCTGTCATTCATCCTAGAGCTTTTCTGCTTATACAGATCAAATAAAAACTTAGTAGGCTTCTTATGTATGTGGTCCCTGGAAACACCATGATTGATTAGCCAGTACCACAGGTCCATTCGAGTCATGCCATTTTAGGTATTGTTTTGCCTTTGCCACCCATTTTGGTAAGTATGCTCACCTTGTCTTTGGTAATTCAATACTGCCACCTATCCCCTACTCCAAGTTCAGGACCTATTATATTTACATTTAATTTATGCAATTGAGCAGCAGCATCTCCAACTGCAAGATTCAGCATAAGGAAAAGAGCAAAAACAAAGCTCTTCAAACGTGCTGGTGTCTCTCTCAGTACTTTCCATCTTATAAAATCAGTAAAAGGAAAGTCCTCTGGGCCCTCCCATTGTGGAGGATTTGGTGTTGCACTTCGAATCCACTCGAGCATACCAATTTGCCTGAGCCTTACAATCCCTTCATCAACACTAAGCCAAGAGATATCAGGTATCTCCAGCTCTCTGTCAGTAGGCCATCTTTTGATAAATACCTCAGCCAACCAATCAAATAGACTTATAACACCTCTTTTAACTGCACGAACTGTAATGTTACCCTAACTCTAAACCTAACCCTATACATAACTTCAACCCTTGCCCTAACCCTAAAAGTAATCCTAGACTTAAACTTAACACTAAACATAACCCTAATGCTTAAACAAACTATAACACTAAACATACCCTACACCTAGCCCTAAGCCAAGCCCTATACCTAACCCTAACAATAACACTAAGCATAACCCTAGTCTGAATATTCATCTTAATCCTACATTTAAGCCTAACCATACACATAACCCTAGCACTAAAAAAACCTCTAACCCTAACTCTAACCAGAGCCTTAACGCCAAGGGGATTAATTGCCTCAGGCAAGGGTGGGGAGGGTGTGTCTCCTGAGGGTGGGGAGATTAATTCATCAGGTGAATCAAGTTCCTCAGCATCTGAGGATTCTAAATCTTCAGCCTCCTCAGGGTTCTCCCACACATCTCCATCCCACGTGTCAGGAGTCCAGTCTTTTCCTACCAATGCCCTCATCTTTACTGCTGACACCCTTCGAGGCTGGGAATTAAATTTGTGTTGTAGGTCAGCCAAACGTATAATAAGTGTTCCAGCTTGATTTTCTGCAGCTTTAGCTCTCTGGCTGCTGGAGAGAAGATTCTCTTCCCGGGCACACTTGGAAACATTTAAACTGTTGATTCGAACCTGGAGCTTGTCAATTTTATCATTAAGCTCATTGTTTATCTTCATCACTTTATCCAGAGATGCTAGAAGTAACCAGCCAGCATCATTATTTTTCTTATTTTTCCATAAATTGTCAAATGTTTTATATACAGAGTTACTAAATTTCTTGCTCTTCACAAGAGGTGAGTTAGGAGATTCAAAGGGGTCTATCTCCATAATTGTTTCAAATAGTCTACACCACATATTTTCAGTGTTCTCCATGCTATCTGAAGACTGAGTTGGAGAGCCTGCTCCAAATACCAACAAGCCCATTAAAGAAATTCATCCTTTCATTTCTGTTTCTCTAGAACCACTCCTGGTACCACAATCTGTATCAGTCAGGGTTCTCCAAAGAAACAGAACCGATAGAATGAATACATATGTATAGAAATTTATCAGCTCAGTTTACAGGATAGAGTCTGAGTAGTCCAACAATGGCTGCACCACACTGAAGAGGCTGAGAATCTGCAGTCACTCAGTCCACAAGGCTGGATATCTCAGTAGTCCCAATCTTGCACTGAAGGTCTGACAAATTCCAAAAGATCATCTAGTCTTCAGTCTACAGCAGCAAGATGAACTCACCAGTGAGAGAGAAGGCAAGAAGCAAGAAGCCTGACATTCTCCTCTGCCTTGGTCTTTTATACGGGTGGCCATCAGAAGGTAACACCCACATTTAGGGTGTGTCTTCCATCTTCAGATGATCCAGTTAAGAAGATCTCTTTCATTTCAGTTAATACCAGATCCAGTCAAGTTGACACCCAGGATTAGCCATCACATGGTGTTTCTAGTTACAAAAACAGGGCCAAGGGAATATTTCTGATTCCAGCTTTACCTTTCTTCAAACTCCATTCACAGATGACCCTACTCACTGTAGCTCTTCTCTTTGCTGTGTGTTGGTCATGAAAATGGTCTGTTTCTTTTACCTCTGTCTTTTTAAGGTGGTGCCTCTAGCAACCTGAGTGATTGAGGACTCTTACCTTGCTGATGTCAAGTGGTGTGCAGGAAAAAGAGAGAGACCCTGTATATTCCCTTCCTGACTTGGAAGTCCTTTGAAGCTATCACTTTTGCTGAGCCCCTTTGATGGTGGACTGGGGGAGGGACTGTTGATAGAGCTCTTCTCCCTGTGATGGAGGGGCTGTGCTGTTGCCTTTACATCTCTGTCTGCTGCTGTTTTCATTTCCAAATATCCTTTCCTGTCTCTCATATTTACTCCTCACTTTACTGTTGTCCTTGGACTTCCACATCAGAATCTGTCTTCTTCTCACTCATGGGAAGCCTTAACCAGTTGGAAAGTATATATCTTCAACATCTTTGTTCTGTCGTCACAAGTTGGCCTATGTGTAGGTGGCCTATTCCTCAGGTGTCATTTAAGCATAATTTCTTTATGCCTTTGGTGTGACAGGAAGCAAGTATTAAGTTGTACTGCTGGCCCCACTGAAATCCCTTCTGTGTTTGGAAGTGGATGGAGAATTCACAGATAGAAACAAGTTTATCAAGAAATCTTTTCTGATCTCCAACTCAGAATTTCTGAGTCTTTTCATTCTCTCTTTTGGATTACAGTAGTTATAGAAACAGTCTCTACAATTCTTAAAGGAAGTTCTTGAGTATACCTTGCAGCATAGACTCTACATTTCTAAGACTCACATAACTGAAGAACAAGGTAGTCTTATTTTTATAATGTTCTCTGAATTTAATATGCTTACTTTATACAAATTTAAAGAGTTTTATTTTTCTTTGGCGTAAGTATCTTTTGAGAATTTAAATACCTTGAAACCAAGAATTTTTAAAAGTTCCATTATGGCATTTAATGGGTCTTATAAAGGAAAATAAGTAGACAAGGACTGACACTATCCTAGAAATTCAGGATGAAATATGGTTCCTCATAGAGACAATTATGAGCTTTCTATTTCTCTATGTGCCCTAAAATGATGACTTGTCCATCAGTATGACTCAAACTCACCACCTGTAACTAAAACATTTAGAGAAAGCAAGTGTATGAACATATCTTTTCTTCTCTCTTCAGTCTCAAGACTCTACATGATGATTTTGACTTTCAATTATTGATGTTTGTAAGCTTAGTTCAAATAGTGTATTGGTAGTTTGTCCATATTCTAGAAGGTATAATTAACAGTAAAAAGGAATAGCTTTCAATTTAAAACCTACATTTAAAAATGATAAAAAATTAAACTTACATTAGTTTGCAGATTATGGTAAATTATGAGAGAAAATATTAAATAATAGATTTAACCCAAAATGTAGAATTCCACACTGTAGCATTCAATGAATCACTGCAGTCCAAGAGCAGATTAGAAATTAAAATTTGAAAGATGACAAAATATTTGTTCTTGTTTCCTTTCTCTTGTTGTGATGAAATACTCTGAGCAAAAACAACTTAGGAAGGAAAAGGATTTATTTGGCTTACACTTCCAGGAATTCAAGCAGAGGTTGAAGTAGAAACTATGGAGGAATGCTAACTGCTGGCACACTCCAGTTCACTTGCTTTCTTAGATAATTGAGAAACGTGCCTAGGGATGAAGCTGTCTGGAGTAGGCTGGCCTCTCACACATCAATTAATAAGACAATCTCCCAAAGTATATGCCCACAGGACAACCTGATCTAGACAGTCTTCATTTGATGCTTTCCTCTCATATAACTCTTTGCTGTGTGAAGTTGACACAAAGCTAACCAGTACATTATAAAAGAAAATAATAAAATTTAATTAACTGACAAATGTAGAGTGAAATAATTCCAATCTAAATAAAAGACCAACTTTATAAAATGTACATTTTAATTCTGAAACAGTACAGCTCATCAAGTATAGATCTCTTGCTTTGTACTGTAAAACTGATTACTTTTAGAAATGATTTTTTATTTCTTTTGTCCTTTAATAAGGCATTTAGCAGGCTCATGTATACTTGTCGGTGAATACCATCACATATTTTTGTATCATTTGTAATGTGACAGATTGCAAGTAACAAAAGACATTTTTATTGGTCAGTTGGAATTTTGTAAAAAATTTCAACAGGATTTAAAATACACTGGTTAAATCTTACAATAGCACTGAAAATGAAGTATTATTACTACCATGTGGGATTGTTTATTTTCCCAATGTCAAGGGAATTTCAAGTCCTAAAGCTGATGTGACCCATGATAGGAACTGTGGAGCTAGACTCAGAGGGAAACAGAAGAAAGTGCTGTCTAGGTGATGAGAGGAGGCAAGATTTTTAGTAAATTCGATCCTCTCTTCTAAAATATGCTTTTCTAACTGCTCAAAGATGGATGATATTCCTTTTAATATGCCTAGACCCTTAATTTCAGAAATAATTGAAAAATTTAAACTGAAAGTAACCTTAATAAATTTAAGGGAGTGCCTCTGAATTCTTTCATTGGTTTAAAATTCAATAAAGGAAAAATACGATGAGGATTCCAAATACCTTATGGAAGATGCGGCATAAAGAAAGGCATAAGGTCCCTTCTTTGATTATTTCGTGAATTTCTCTGGAAAATTTCCTTTGGTTGTCATCTCCCTGACTGTGAGAGAATTAAGATATGGTCTAAGTGGGCCGAAGACCACACTGCCCTATAGACAATGATTGCAGACTTAGATAACCAAGACGCAAGCATGCTTCCTTAGTTACTGAATTTGAGCAAATCATAAAACTCCCTTCTCTTCCCCATTCAGTTTTTATTCATCTTTTTGGAGGACCTATGAATACTATTGACAACACTAAGGATAAGGAAGTCACAATACTCATGGTAGTCATAGAAATGAGAATGAAAAAGTGGTATTTAGGAAAACAATGCAACTTTTGTTCTCTCCTTAATTCATTCAATCTTTTTCTTCACACTCTGCAGTCAAGACTCACTTTGAATTCACAGCAGTCCTCCTGCCTTGGCCTCTGAAGTTTTGGATTTGCAAGAACAAGCCACCATGCCCAGCAACTCATTACCTCTTCTTGTCACATCCTTTCCTCACTTTAGTTAAACTACTTAATAACCAATATATGTATGTTACATGTTATAGACTAGAACAGAAGGACTATAGCTTGAAGGATAGAGCTATGCATGAATCTAACATTAAAATACAGCAATATCCAAACCCATTAACACCAAGAGCACATATTTTTCATTTACAAGTGAGGAAACTTTAAAATGGAGAAACCAAGAGCTTCCTCTAGGACCTAAACACCATCAGTCTCAAAGTCCCAGATAACTGTACTATGCTGTATATCATTCTGTTTTTCTGGTAATAACTTACTGAATACTAAAATACATCCAATATATGTCATTGTTACATTATAATTGTAAATAGTTTATTTCTCCTCAACTAATATCCATGATGCTTGGAGCAAAGAGGCATGTGCAAATAAAGGGATCACATTAAAAAACTGAGTTATTAAATGTATACACAACATGAGATATATTTAGAGCACTGTATGAGCTTTCCATGACTGCAAAGAAATTCTCAACCCTTAAAGACAACACAGTTTTATCTACTGTCAGTTTCATGGTTCTGAAGTCTAAAGTGGATTTCATAGGCTAAGATCTAGGTGTTAGCAGCCTTTTGTGGGCTTTACCAGAGGATCCACTCCCTTGTCACAGATTCTAGAGGCTTGTTACATCCCTTGATTAAGAGCCAAGTTTCACCTTCAAGCCAGCATCTTTGCAGTGAATGTTGACTCTTTTCTTTCACCTCTGTCTGTAACTTCTAAGGTCCTTTGTTATTATTTGGGGACCATTATGATATAAATAACATAATTTCATTATCTGAAGGTTGAAGTCAGCAACTACATTTCACCTGCAACCTAAATTAGTTTTTGTCATGTGACATATGGCCGGATTCTGAGAGCTAGAAAATGA
The DNA here is from genome assembly GCF_000622305.1 of Nannospalax galili. Lineage (NCBI taxonomy): Eukaryota > Metazoa > Chordata > Mammalia > Rodentia > Spalacidae > Nannospalax > Nannospalax galili. Next base: position 1,857,595 of record NW_008360314.1, read on the forward strand.
GTGCCTTTGGGTGAGCCCTTCTCTGCTTACCACAGATACAGAGATGGCAGAAGAAAGGGTGGCACTGGGAACCTTCACAGTGATTGGTCCTGACATAAGATTTAGGAACAAGTGCTGTGGGAGTTCTGAACAAGAAGGGATCAGCCAACAACTTAATGTATTTATGTCATGAAATAATCATATATTATAGCTAACAAGCCCTTCCTGGGAGCAGATTTATGTATGCCCTCACTCTGAAGGACATGTAAAGCAGAACATGTTCACTTCATACCAATGAAAGGCCCAGAAATTTGTTTGAAGATAATTGCCTCTGCTTGTGAAAGAAATATTTAAATAGACCTAGAAGTGTTTAGCATACATATTTCAGAATCCAAGACTTATTTTTCACATCAGTAAATACAATTTAGCTCCTTGTTTTGTACTTTATGTTTAATTTAGTGTTTTAATGCCTGAAAAATCAAGATGTATAAAATTCTTATAAATTGAGGAAGAAATACATATCACACAGATCAGTCATCTGACTGACTGAGTCAGTCATCTATCACATTTCCCTTGATATGTTACTGATCATACCAGGTCAGGCATAGAAGAGAATTTCCCAAATTAACATGCACACAATTTTAAAACTTAGTCTTATTTTTTTCTTTTATGAATAGATTTAAATTTACATAAAAATCAGGTAATCTATATATCCCACACTCCATTTGGCTTCTATAAATCTTGCATTGATTATGGTGTGTTTGTTATAATTAATCAAACAATATTGATATGTTATTCTTAAGTAAAGCATGTGCATTAATAATATTTCATGAGATCTCTTATATGAGTTACTGTACTATTTTTGTTAATTATGTATCTTTACTCTGCCCATGGCTGAGTCAATATCGTAAATGCTTATTTTAATTAAATGTGAGAATAGAAGACTATTTGTCAATAATTTTATAAGAGGCCTTTTATTGGAATTTGTCTGAGATGATCTAGTTCTAAAGTAACACCAATACCCAAGTACCAGTTCCATCACTTCATAACAATGCCTACTATCTACGTGACTAATCAATTGTTATGTTTACCTTGTCAATGGGACTGTATGCATAGGTTCTTCATTAATGTGATTCTTCCACAATCATGAAACGTATAATATATATTTACCTATTTCAGATTCACAATGTATTTTTTTTTCAGTGCCACTTGTTTGTAAGAGAATAAATCTATTTTGTTCCAAGCCCTCGATATTTTGGCAATTGAATTCATGAAACAGATTTAGTTATAGAAGCATTCTTTGTATGTGAACTCAAATATAAGATACTGATAACAATAACTATAGACTGAATGAACTTAGAACTCAAACTTCTTCACAAGCCTAGTTTACAGGGTTTATTAAATAAATATACAATGGAATTCCTGTCATGATGGTATTTTCCAGGGTTCATGTCCCATTTGAGACATACTTTGGCTTTGCTAAGTGTGTGTTAGTGTGGATAGAAATACATTTCTGTCATTCCCTGGTCTCTTTGGTCAAATGTATGACTTAGTATTCTGTGCAGCTGTGTAAAGAAGATTTGAATTTGCAATGCTTGATTACTTTTGATAGTTTCCATCTGTTAGTTGATTTCAGACCTTTTAGAAAACTTTTTTAGACATAGAAATTCATCAAGTAGACCAATTACATGATGGATATTTAACACTAATGATCCACAGCCTTCACATTCACCTTCAAATGGAACCCACATCATGGTTTTAGATGACCTCCAAGTCCATGACATGGGCTTGATTTCTTTGCTTTTCATAACTTTTTCTAAAAGCAACCCTGACATTTAAAAATGTATAATATCAAATTAATTTTTTATGTCACAGCTTTGTCTAAATAAAAAGAAATTGTAAAGAATGGTTTAGCAAAACCAAAAGCAAATTGTGGTATGAACAAACCCACACTGAGACTTCAGTCTCATGGCACTCAACCTATGGAAGGAACTGTATCATCTAAGCCTTTGAACTGTAAAGTAGTCCATAAAAAGTCTGAAAAGTCCTCTTTCATTCAAGATAGCATATAAATGAAACTAAAACTTACCTGGAAGGAAATACTTTAATGTCCAATTGAATTTTTTCTATTATAGGAATCTAGTGTCAAAATTCTTTGTTAACAGTCAATGTGGGGAGATTGATTCCATTGTGCCCCCATATGGATTGGTTCCAATGGTTTGGAAATATAGAAATTGGTTCCTTTTGCAAATATAATATTGGCATCATGCAAAGATAAGCTTTGTGTATCTAAATTAATGATGTTTGACAAAGGTAATGTTAGAAATAGCCTGAACTTGTCTAAGAATATCTAACTGCCACAAAATTTAGCCTGTTGAAATTGTTCAATGCCAGGCTACAGTGGAATTCATTAGTCATGCTGCATAGACTATTGTGTAAATGCTAGAAAATCCAGATTATCCCAAAGGTGTGCACTTGATTTAAACTTCAAGTGATTTTGTTTTTGCTAATATATTGGATCCTTGAAGACTGTGGACATCAGGAAACAGACGCTAGAGAAAATTAAACATTCCTGTAGTAACTTCAGAGAAGTAGCTTCTGAAGGACTCTGATAATACAGGGAAACTCTGGAGTAGTTGGAGAGTGATGTTGATTCTGAAATCAGAAACGCAGTGCAAATTTGCAGTATTGATAAGTCTAACTTCTTATGTTGGTTTCTGTAGAAAACCCTAAAAGGCTTGTGGAAATTTTGGAATTCCATGTACAGTTCTGGTAACATTCTCATAAAGACTAGAAGAGACTCTGGTGGCTGAAGGCGAGTATAAAGGGAACCACATTCCGACTGTACTTGTGTCACAAACAGAGGCAAAACTGTTAAGTTTGATGACTTGTGCATACCGTTACTAGCTGAACTCTTGCCACAACAGACTGGAGTACTCAGGATGTATGTTCTTCTCCTTGATTGCCCATGAGTCTTACGTATTTGGCCATATATTCTTCAGAAGGATCAGTTGAATTAGTGCTTTGATATTTGGATTAGTTCTCACTTGAACAGTACTTATACTAAAATTGGAATCTCACAGAAAAGATTAACATCGTCCCTTTAAAGGTGACATGAGATGTCTGTGTTAAATAGCCACATAATGTGATCCAAATTATAAGCAAGTCTATCAAAAGATAAAATTTAAAAGAAAAAAAATGGCATTGTTTTTTGAGAAAAAAATCTACAAATGTTTAATTTGCTTTAGAATAAAATGATTGAGAAAGATGAAAAATTAGGACATCAAGGAGCTCATGGGAGTGGTGCGTGTAACACCCTGAGTTCTGCCCTCAGCATTCTCCTTCCCAGGGAAAAATAGTGGATTTAAGTTAGAGAAAATAAATAACATTTATTATTTTTAAAAAACATTATTGTAAAAATTTAGCAGCAGTTTGAAACAACACACCTCTATTTTCTGTTTACCCCTCTGTAAATGGTGAGCCAGAGCAAAGGCATTAGGAAAGGCAAAGCCACTGGCTATACAATTTACATCCACTGGGCAAACAACTTAGCATTCCAAACAGCCTGAGCAAAGGCCAAAATTCAGTAGTTAAAAGCACTAATTAAAAGGTTGTGCTTATTTCCATGAAATTTAAGAATGTTTCATCCTTATAAAACCACACATTAAGTAATTTAATATGTAAATTCAGGAAGATATTTAGTTCATCCCCTTACTTTCAAATAGGAATGACTTTGATCCCTATTAACCATGTCAAGGGAATCAGAGAATATTTAAAAAAAAAAATTCTCTTCAAAGACATGGTCCACTGTTTCTTAACGATCAATTCCAGCATTTAGCATTTCTAAGCCAAGTAAGATGTTTATTAACTTTAAATAAAGGTATTTGTAGACCCACAGCAAAGAATATACACAATGATCTTAGTAAAGTAGTATAAAGATAAAGGCATTAGAAAAGAGGGAATGAATTTCTTGGCATTACAACAGCTCTAAGCTGTTCTAACTATCTAGTTTCTGTTACATAAAGATCTCACTGATTTGATAATGCAGCTCTTGTCCTTTGTCAGCACCACTGCTAGTCCTCCTTGCTCCAAACCCCTGTTGAAGCTCCACAGGATACTGTAAATTCATCCCCTGCCAGTGGGCGCAGTCACTGACACATCATGTCTCATAAATCTTTTCCATTTCTATTGCTGACCAAGTAGGCATGTCAATTGGTGGCCTTCCCTCACACATTGCCACAGGAGGCATGCCGTGCACAATAGGCGTTAGCACTTGCCTCTGTAGCTCCTATGGAGACACTGCTCACTAACACTACATTCCCCTCTCATGTTTGCAGCTTCTTCTGTTTTACCGGAGGCCCCTACCCTGTAGTTTAATACAGATTTTACATTTAGGTAAGTCTAAATCAAGTTGGAAATCTACCTTAGATTCTGTATGATTCTGTGTCCTGTCAATGTCATTACAAGAAATGAAAGATCAGTATTTCTATGTCCCTCAGAAAGACAACTTACGATAGACCGTGATGAAATGATCTAAAGTACGTATGAACTTAATTTCGTAGCTAGATACAGTGGAAGTATCATGATTTCCTGAAAATATTTAGTTATTCTGTGCTCTTTCAGCTGTTGTTCTCAGATGGATGTAGTCAATAATTTATAATATATTACATCAATTTTATCTATGAT
>NW_008360314.1:1862299-1865371 GCF_000622305.1 Nannospalax galili
AAATTTGAATTCCATTAGTGTCTTCCTTCTCCTCATTTCCAATTCCATTTAATTAAACATAGATTCTTCTCTTCGATTACTACACAGCTGTCTGCATTCCTCCTTTCTCCTAATTTCCATGTACTTTGTATCAAAGTTCTTATAAAATTGTTCTGGGCCTACTTATTTACTTTAATGATGAATTCCATGTTTTAGTTTGCTTTTGCATTGTTTTCATTAAATAATCTGGTCAATAGCAACTTGAGGAAGAAAGGGTTTGTCTCTTCTTACAACTCCAAGATCATAATTGATCACTGAGCAAGGTCAAGTTAGGAACTCAAGGCAGGAATCTGGAGACAAGAACTGAAGACGTAACCAGAGAGGAATGCTACTTGCTGGCTTGCTTCCAACTGGCTTGCTTAGCTGTGTTTCATAGATAGTACAGACCCACCAGCCCAGTGGCAACACTGTCCACAGTGGGCTTAGCCCTTCCACCAGCAATCAAGAAAAAAGTTCCACAAACATGCCCAGGCCAATCTGATGGAGGCATTTCCCTAATTAAGGTTTTCTCTTCTCATGTGTCTCTAGTTTGTAGTAAGCTGACAAAATCAGCAGCATCATGTTCTCATAGTAAAATTTGAACTGTTTAGCATGAGACAAGGCTGTTTAGATGAAATACTCTTCACATTCCTCTTGATATGCTGTAATATGCTGTAAAAGTATTGCTTTGAGAATGTGTCACACTTTTCTACATATTGTCCCCTATCTTTACCTGTCCTAATTTGCTCCTGCCTCTGACTAAGCCCTAAATGCAATTCTGAATGTATCTAAGTGTTTTCCAAGTGGAATGTCCACACACTTTCCTAATGTTCCCTGTGTATACAGTCTTGTCCATCTTAGCACCTTGTCTTTGCTGCTACTGCAGCGTTTATTAAATTGTTATAGAATACGTATCTACCTGATTTTCTGTGTGTAAGGGTCATGAGTTCTCTGATAGTTGGCATTGGATACAGTTTATGAGTGTGTTAGGTGAACGATATAATAATTTGACATTTGTTATCTGTATTGTTTTCTTCTCAATTCCACATCTTGACCTCATGATGAACACAGATCAAATATACAGAAATATTTGAGGGCAGAATATTGAAGTAAATATTGTTAGGGAGATTTCTGTGTCATCAGTGAGACTATTCTGTTTCCTTTCACCTTTATCATTTTGGTATGCCACAGCTGCTAGAAATTTTCCCTCATTGTTCGTTATAGCACTTATATTTGTTTCTTTCACTTTGATCCCATAAGGAATAAAAAACTTCACTTAACTACTTTGAATGAAAATCCCTTCTATTGTTTAGGCTGTCTAGTATCTTTCCTACAAAAGTAAATCAGATTGAAATTTGTTTTTCCTCTATTCCCTGAAATTCAATATTTTTCTCACTAAACAATAAAACTATTCAAAACAACAAAGAATTTGTTGTTACTGACTTTATTGCCTTAGCAAATGTGGGAAAAGGATTTAATTGTAAATAGAATTGTGTGACTTAAAATTTGCTGCACTGTAATTAAAATTTCAGTTTTAAGTAGCAGTAAACTACAACAAACATATTTTTCAACTTTAATGAGGGGTTTTGTTTGTACATTTGTTTGGATATGGGGTCTTGCCATGTAACTGATAATGATAGTCACTATGTAGCCTAGATTGACTTTGAGCTGAAAGCAATCCTCCTATCTCAGTCCCTGAGATTAAGAACTTGCTCACTATGCCCAGTTTATAAACTCTTGGGGCTGTACAGATTATTCCCAAGGTCTTAAACATGCTAAGTAAGTCCTCTACCTCTAAGCTATACCTCTAGCCCTAAAATTTTCATTTTCCTCATTAAAATATTGTCAGTCATGTTTGAGACATTATATGCTCTTTAGTCACATCTCTTTGGAGAGCAAATGGTAATTTCTTTGTTGATAGACAAAAATAGATACTTTTGAGTTCTTATGATATGTTTGCATAATGAACAAAAGATAAGAAACATGCTCAGCAAGTGTATTTCCAAAGTAGCAATAAAAGGATAAATTATGTGAATGAAATTCACATGAAACCTAAACATTTGCAGTTTCTTGTCATTTAAAGCTGTTTTAAGAATTCTGTCATAAGGCAAATTCTTTGTGCAGGGAACTAATTGAAGTGGGAGGAAAACTGAAATTTTATATAATAACCTAATTCACAATGTCACAGTGATATTACAGAGAAGTCAATTAATTTGGTCTCAGAAAGTTCTCATTATTTTGAAGAGATGGGAAGCAAAATATTTTCCTTACTTCAAGGGCTTTGGTTACATGATTTTTCATATCTATTACAGATTACTGCAGAATAATAAAATTCAGCTTCAAAGCTCATCTAGAAATAATTCATTGATAAAACTGTTCTTCTGAATCTGATAAGAACATTGAAAGCTGAAGTATATAATGGCACACTATGTGATCTCAGATCAAAGAGTGTGGATATAACAGAACCACAGAGCCACACCCAATATACTCCTCAGCCCTGACAGACCAAGCAGACCCAGAGGGTTGCTGAAGAGATGTTACCTAGAGTAATTTTCCTTCTATTCAGTTCTAAACCCTAGCACAGTGAGAAGTGCTCTTATCAGACCATAGACTTCATCCACTCTCATCTATCATGGAAAGGGAGATGACACTCTATCCAATGTTTGGTCTCAGAGCTCCCAATGAAAGGAGATGCATTTGGTGCAGGGCTGTGATCTCATAATAGAAGGGCTGCCTATTACCTTGGTAATTCACAGGCTGGACTTCTGTGAAGTTGATGTCCACACTCTGTGACCCTCATATTGAACATTTATGATGTTTTTATTAAAGAGAGGGCCCTGTAATGAGAATTCATACTCATCATTAATTTTTTTAAATTTTTATTTATTTATTTTTAATTTATTCATTTATTTATTTTTACACCCATTTCCCAGATAGCACCCTCCCATAGCCTCCCTCCCCTCACTAGAGCCCTTATACTATGATATCCCTGCTACTGTCCACTGTGTTGTCGGCACCCCCAGCTGTTCCCCACTACTTGTCCATCTGGTGAAT
>NW_008360314.1:1865498-1875228 GCF_000622305.1 Nannospalax galili
AAGTGATATCTTCATCATTAAAATTGTTAAGTACTGGGTAATTTATTCTTTAGCTGAAGTGAACACAACCACAGTGTTTTGGTTAAATGCAATATCCCATTTACCTTATACTGAGTATATTTTCAATGAATATTGGGAATTATTTAAATACATAAGAATTGATAAGTTTTTGTTTTGTTTCTTGGTTTTATTTAATATTATACTAAATAATTTTATACGTGCACGTAATTTGTTTTGATAAAATCCACCTAGCATTCCCTCCCCTCCAATTCCTTCCTTAGCCTACCACTTTTCCCTTCCAAATTCATGTGCTCATTTTTTAACCGAGTCCACTTAGCACTTGTATGACCATCTACTGGAGCATGAGAAGCTTCTTAGTGACCACTACCCTGATGAAAATTGACTGACCTGCCCCAGCAATTATTACTTTTAAATAGCTTTTCAGCTAGGGAGGCTTACGAGCTCCTGCTCAAGGACTGTGGCTGGTTTGATCTTGTATGAGTTTTGCACATGGAGTGACAACCATTTTGAATTCATGTGTACAACAGCATTTCACTGGCATTCCATAGGCACCCTCAAACATTAGAGTCTATCACCATTGTTCCTGGCTACCCTCCAGAATCTAATGGTAAGATTCTATTTGCAAAGACACCATATACTTGAGTTCTAGAACATGAAGAAATCAAGCTGGTACTAACCAGCTTCACAATAGGCTATCTTTCATAGTGCTGGAAGATTCTAATGACACTACAATGGGAGAAAATAGTGAAAAGTCTTACCCATCTGTGCACACTGTGAACTACAAAGATAAGATATGTCCACTGGTAGAATAGTGGCAGGAATGTTACAGGAGTGACCAATTACTTTCTGATTGAATTTAAAGTCCTCTCTACAAGGAAAAAAAAAATGTCTGGTGCCATTAACCAGGCCTAAAACTCATGGCTGGCAAGATGATGAGCACTAGGGGAAAACCTAATATTATCATTCTATTAAATGCATGCGGTAATAAACTGCACCTTACATTCTTCTCTTCATACTCACAGATTGCTGCATCTCTTAACAATCATCGGAGAAGCTACTTTTCACAATATGTGGTGATTAACACTGAGACCAACAGTAGGTCAATGTGAAGACAATAAGAGATGTTTGAGTGCTCAGCTCTTAAATGGGATATTTGGTTTTTTTAATTTATATATATCCATATATATTAACAGAGCATAGGGTATGGGTTTATTAAAAAAGAGTGGGTGCCCTACATTTATTGCTGCATCATAAAGTCCACACTCAAATACAGATCCTGTGACCTCCCGACAGCCGCATGAAATGGTGAGAAAGGTGCCTCTTGGTGTTCTTGGCTTATATTTCCTTTGCCCCTCCCCCCACATGCAGCTAAGGTCGAATGATTGGGTGGGAAGGGTAACTGACTCTCCAGTCAACTCCTTGATTAGCATGGGAAGGAGGTGTGACTATAGCTTGTGGTCAGAGGATATTTCCAGTTAACACTCCACCCCTTCCTCTGGTTCTTACATTCTTTCCACCAACCTCTTGCACCAAGTCCCTGAGCCTTGGAGGGAGTGGTATGTGTGAGATGATCTTCCTCCCATTGTGTCAAGGCGCTGAACTTTTGGGTCTCTCATCATCTGGTTTCCATGGGCTGTTGGCCACTTTGAATGGGATTCCATCTACTATAAAAACACAAACAGCAAGAAGCAAGAACATCTAAACAGTGACTGCTATCGTAACTTAACCCATAGGTATAAACACAAATGCTTGGTCGGTACTTTAGCAGGTGCATCGTTTCCATCTAACAAAGCAATTGCAGTGACTTCCCACTGTGGCCTATATTGTCCCATGCCACAGGGGTTTGGCTGGTTCTTCAGCTAACCATATTGATCTTGCCATGACTTAGGATTCATTACATAAGATGGGAAGAAAGATGGGAAGAGTCAGAGGGAGTAGATATCTGCAGCAAAACAGTATTTAACTGGAAACAATATCATTGTGGATTACATGAACTCACAGCGACTGTGACTGCATGCATGAGGCCTGTACAACATGAAGCCAGCTAAAATCCCAGCAGAGAAGAGGAAGGGGCTCCATAGCTGAGGAACTATTGGTAATTTATGGCTACTAGGGGAGGAAAATTCACTTTTCTTCATGAATTTGCACAAGAGGCTGCCCATACTCCAGTAGATGTTCCTATACCCATACACAAATGCATTAGTGAATGGAATCAGCTTTTATTTTAGGTTAAAAAAAGAAAAAGAAAAAAAAGAGCAGACAAAGTTGGGAGAGAAAATGGTGGGAAATAGAATAGGAATTGGAGGGGGTGGATTAGAGATGGGTTGATGAAAACACATTATATGCATGTATGAAATTCTCAAACAGTAAAAAAGATAAAAAAATTTGTTGTTAGCACCGTATAGCAGACCAGTTAATCAAAGGACTGAAAATAGTCACACTGTATGCTGACTTGATAAACAATGAGAGGACTAGCATAGTTGATTCCAGAAACATGGTTTCAAGGGCCTGCAAGATGACTGAAAAATAAAGGCACTTGTTCAGAAGATGAAGATTCTTGCTGTGTAAGCATAACTCCCTAAACATCAGAACCCACCAAGGTGGAAGAAGAGAGTCAACTCCACAAAAAGGTCTTCTGACCTCCATATGCACCCATGTATACACATATATAACACACATAGACACACAATGTTAATAAACACAATTTTTGTGGAAATATGGCTTCAATAATATTATTTCAAAATTGATCACTTATTTGCAAAGAAAATTAACTATTTTTATGACACCAAAAATTTATATGAAATGAAAACCTCAATGTGAAGGTAAAGACCAAAATATGTAAGAAGAATATCCTATGAAAATATGACTAAATCAAAGTGGGCTAGGTAAAAATATGTAAAACATATTCAGCACTAACAATAAAAACCATTGGATCATTTTGATTTTGTCAAAATTCAGAACATTGACATACAACTGACATTTAAAATAGTAAACAAAAGGATGTGATTTTGCAAATTTGATCCAGATATTCATGAGATGTGTACCTGATACAGAAATCATATTCAAAATCATAAGCTCCTTCAACTGAATACAAAATTCAGATCAGTAACAGGGAAATCATCTGTCATTCATTCCATCATCTCCTACTCTGTGCCTTTTCTACACTCAAATTTAAATGTTTAGGATTTTCTTTTGAACTGAAAATAATTCTTCTTTAACATTTGACCAAAGTGTGACACACATGCTCTTCCTTCTTTTGCATATGGAAAATCATTTCTTAAAATTATAATCATTTACAGCTGGGTGTGATGGCACATGGAACCTTTAATCTCAGCACTCTGGAGGCAGATGCAGGAGGATCTCTGTGAGTTCAAGGCCAGCCTGGTCTACATAGTGAGTTCCAGGACAGCTGGGGCTACAGAGAGACCCTATCTCAAAAAGACCTCCTCCAAAATTATAGTAATTTATATACGAGATTTATGTAACCTCCAATTTATATAAATGATGTCCATATCTTATGTAAGCTTAAATCATTTTTTTTCTTCTGTTTAGTGACATCAGGTATTGACAGATTGACTTTAAAAACATGCACAAACCTAACTCTCTCTCTCTATCTTTTTCTCTATATGTGTGTGTTTGTGTACACAAAAGAGTGAATTGTATTATGTTTTTACATATTAATTAAGAAACATCGTAAACAGTAAACTTGGAAATAAAGACATGAAGCAACCTAAGATATGACTATAATAGCAATTTTATAGTGAGCATGATAAATTTCGGCAATACCAGGGTACATAAAATCTACTTCGAGGCCTATACTAATTTGGTCAGAGGGACATAAAGGACAGTTTTTGCTCTTTGCCCTCCTAGGTCAACTAGTTCCAGGGGACTATGAGCATCTCTCAAAATGTCCTGTAATTGTGATGGGTCACCAGTCCTCTTGATCAAGGAGGCTGAGGTGACCCCACGAGATGGGCATAAACCAGTGCCCAGTCTACAAAGAGGAGGGTCAACACAGAGGTATCATTTCCTCCATACTTCCAAGCAAAGCCAGCCATGGGACAGCAGGACCTTTGACTTATCTTCATATAGGCGGAACTGGTAAAAGAAAGGAGCCAGGGGCTCCTCCCAAGTCCATGTGACCCCTGAGGAACAGATCCTCAAACGACCTCAAGAGTGAAAATCAGTTGGTTTATCTGAGCCAACTGTATTGCCTTAAACAACCAAAAGGAAAGTATAACCAAATATTAAAGGGGCCAATCTAATTTTTAAAGAGTCCATATGTATAGCTAAAGGCTACATAACAAGCAACAATGCCATATAGGAGAGACCTTCTTTTGAGTTGTTGGCCAGGGTGGCCCAAGGGACTCCCAGATACTAACCCCGCATAACCTGGGAAAATGAACAGCAGACCCCAATCTTATATAAATGAATATTGACAAGTGATTGCTGCTAGATGAGGAACAGCTGACCTTCCTAAAACAAAGACCCCTAGATAGGCTGACTGGATTCACCAGATGGACAAGTAGTGGGGAATGGCTGGGGTGCTGACAACACAATGAACAGTAGCAGGGATAACAGAGTACAAGGGCTCTAGTGGGGGGAGGGAGGCTATGGGAGGGTGCCATCTGGGAAGTGGGTGAATAGTTGATTAAGATGGTTTGGGATGTTCTGTGTGATATCCACACACAAAAAAATCAACAAATTAAAAAAATGAATTATATTTGAGGAGGAAGCATAAAAATTTATGTCATCTTAATTAGTAGAGGTGATGAACACTACCATTGAAATCTACATGACTTTATAGACATACACAGGTACCAAGGATCTGAGTGCAACTGATTATGACCAGTAATAATCAGATACATACAGATTAGAAATGCATACACCAACATCTCAGTGTTATTACCAAAAACAATGGGTCTTTGTGTAAGAAAAAGTATAATTTAAAATGAAATGGAGATCTTTTTTAAAGGTTAAAAACTCACTCAATTTTATGTGTACAGGGTTTATACTGAGTTCAATATTGTATAACTGTATTAATTCAACAGTGAACCTAAAAATTTTATAGCCACTTTTGAAAGCGATATATCTTTGCTCTGGAAACTGTTATTGAGTATGTTAAAGCTGTAATGAAATGCTTCTTCTAAAAAATTTTAAAAAGAAATATTTTTTAAAAATCTCATGATATCTAAATCTTTTATATTTAGAAATGGAATAGCAGGGTTGGGAGGACGGCCCAGCCATTAAGAGCATAGTCTTTTCTTGTCAAAAATTAGGTTCAAATCTCAGTCCCCACATGGCATCTAACAACTGTCCAGTAGCAGGGGATCCAATGTCCTCTTCTAACATTTCGTAGTTTTTCATATGACATTGAAATCACTATGTTATTCCTTTCTATCATTCAAGAGTCACATAATACATGCACCATTTATAAAAATATACAAGATGCCTAATATGGGTCAGGAAATAAAGACCAATTATTTTTAAGAAACCACCTCACCTCTTAAACTCCCTGGTAACACACTTTTGGAATTTATAACCATACATGCAGGCAATATATGCATACACATAAAAATAATAAAGTATTTAGAAAAGAATGAAATGTAATAGCAAAATAAATTCAAAAATATAAAAAGTTATGTTGGAAAAATTCTTCTATGAAGATTAAGAAAAAAGACACCTCAAATTGAAAGTCAAATTTAGTCTACGTTTTAATTCTAAAAATCATATATAGAACCATAGCAGCTTTACCTTAGATAACCCCACCCTCTCCTTTTGAAATTTATCTTCCCAGGGCTTCTATATTATGTGTCTCCTTGTTTCTATTCTCTTCTATAATAACTAAAATGAAATCTAATACACTGATACATTTTCAGAAATAGCTGTTTGTCCAAGCATCTACAATATTTTTATTCTTTAAGAATATTTTTCTTTATATAACAGCACAGGTTTTTTTTCTGCACAAATCATCAACCTGAAATCACATAGCCTTAAAATGCACCTGATCTTTCTGAGTCTTTAACAAAAAATAAATCATGGCTTGAGCCAGAAAACATCTCTTAGAATGATGCACCTAAGTGAATTACTGAAAAATTTGCTAAACAGTTATTTCCCACAACCTTTCTCAGTTCTTCAACTAGCATGTTATTTTCTATTTTCATAGTTAAAAATGAAATAGTTGGATAAAAACCATGTAAAAATAACTGCAAAAACTAAAAGAAGTATATCTCTATGATAAAAAGTATAAAACTCTGATGAATGAAGTCAAACAACTAGAACAATGAAATATTTCATTGACATGAATTCTCAATATTGTTCAAATTACAGTTTGCCCTAATTAGCTTTCTACTGCTGTGATGAAACATATGACCAAAAAAAACTTGGGAGAGAAGAGTTTATTTCAGTTTATAGTAAAATCCTTCATCAAGGGAAGCCAGGGCAGGAGTTCAAGCAGGAACCTGGAAACAGGAAGGACTTCAAGGTAGGACAGAAGTCTGGAAGCAGGAGCTGAAGCAAAGACCATGGAAGAATGCTACTTACTGGTTTGCTCCCCTGGCCTGTGTTCAGTTTAGGAAACTAAACAATTGCAGACTACCTACCCAGAGGTGGCACTGCCCACATTGGGCTGGACCCTCCCACATCACTTAAACAACTAAATAAATGACTTACCAACATTCCCACAGGCAGAAAATCCCTTGTTGAGGTTTCCTCTTCCAAGGTGTGTCAAGTTGACAACTGATGCTATCCAGCACATAGTTCTTCACAGTGAGACACTGTCTCAAAAAAAATTGATAACAATAATAATGACTAATTAATAATAATAATCAGTTCTTTGAAACTTGATCTGTAGATTCACTGAATTACCTGCCAAAATCTCTACAGGCTTTTTTGTGCATACTGTGAAGTTTGTGCAGAGAATAAAGGTGGAAGTGCTAACACAATATGAAAATGCTCAGTGTTGGAGGATGAACATTTCTTGAATTTAAGGCCTAAAACATGCTTAAATAAGTGAGTATAGAATTAATCATCTTTATATAATGATAATGGACAGAAGTTCTATACCCTTCATAAAAAAATAACTCAAAATGCATCATGGGCCTAAATGCAAAATTTTAAACTATGAGGTTTATAAAAATAGCACAGATGAAATCCCATGTGATCTTGAGCATAAAAGTGACTTTTTAGATAAACTCTCAATGGCACCATCTAGGCTGCAACACTAACAGTTAGTAGTAAATACTACTACTTTTATTTCTAGTAACAATATTAATTGTTAGCAGTAAAAACTGATATGGCAAAAACATTGAAAGAGCCGGTGTGGTGGCACAATCCTTTAATCCCCATACTTGGGTGGCAGAGGCAGGCAGATCTCTATGAGATGGAGACCAGTTTCTTAGTGAGTTCTAGACCTGCTGTGGCTACAGGGGGATCCTGTCTAAAAAAGCCCCCCCTCAAAAAAATTGAGAGAATAAAATGGCAAGTCACAGATTCCAAAAATAGATTTTCAAAGACATGTCTGATAAAGGACACATTCACAACAGGCAAAAACAACTTAAAACTCAAGAAAACAAACTACCTTATTCAAAAAATTACAAAATAGTTACCATCATCCTACTCCTGGTCTAGGACAAGAGCCTGCTGTTCACATGTTCTACATTTGTCTTGGTGAACTAGTCAGAATCTGCCCACTCCTTCCCAATCTACACATTCATAGTCCTATCTGTGCTTGTCCATCTGACACACTGGGTCAGACTGAAATCACAAGCTGAAGCACCGACCAACTAACTACTCATACCTGATTAGAAAGCAACCAAAACTATGACAACAAGAAAAAAGACACAAACTTCTATTCAGCAAAGGCAGGCTAGAATTTGTTACCAAACACAAAACTAATGAAAGAAGTACATATGCCCTATAGCAACACAAAAACACAATATGAAAAACCAAGATAACAAGTTCCCACCATATCACATCAGTCCTATAGACATGTTCTACAATGAGACCTACCAAGAGGAGCTCCAGGACACAGAACTTAAAAGAACAATAAAAGTGTGATTATGAATTTAAAGACTTTAAAGAACCCACAGCCACCTCAAGGAACTCAAAGAGGACAGGAATGAGCTCCCGATTGAAGCTAAAGATAATACAAATACATGGCTGAATGAGATGACAGAGACAATTCAGGATTTGAAAAGTGAATTCATGAAACAGATAGAGATATTGAAGGAAACTCAAGCGAAGATGAAGACAGAAATGAAAAACTCAATAAGACAATTAGAAAATATAGGAAAACTTTTACCAACAGATTGAAACAAAGGAAAACAGAATATCAAGACTTAATGATAAGGTTACTTGGAGAATTTGCTCAAGTGAAGAATATGAAAAAAAAATTTAAACACAAAAATGGAAAATGCAGAATCCATGGAAAATATGCAAAGTGCAAATCTACATATTATAGGCATGGAGTTAGTGAAAGAATTGCAGGTTAATGGCATTGACTAGATCTTCAGCAGGATTATAGAACAAAACTTCCTTAAATCATGGAACTTCCAATAGAGATATAAGAAGCACACAAAAAAATATGACCAGAACAAAAATTCCTCATGCTATATCATAATAAAAGCACTAAATGTGAAAAACAAAGAAAGGGTACCGAAAGCTGCAAGAGAAAAACAGCAAGTTATATACAAAGGAAAACCCATAAGAAGAAGAGATAATGTTTCAATTTAGAAAATTTAAAGACCACTCTCTCCTAACTGCAGGCCTCTCTCTGGAATAAGTCCATCCTGCCCTCCACCCTGACTCCCCCAGCCACACTCACCCTCCCATCGCCTCTGCCTGTCTCTCCTCCTAGTTTGGGTCCCTCCCCATTCCTTCACTTGGGGCCCCAGACACCTGGGGAACCAATACTGCTTCCTGATCCTTTTCAGACCAACTTGGTGCCTTCTTTGGGCTCCAAGAGCACTGCTTCTGGGCCTTTCCTGACGCTCACCTCCTTATGTTTCCCTAGGCCTACACCACCTGCCAGGCTCTTTCTGGGACGTGGGGGCTGACCTTTCCTCTTCCTGATCCTTTGCATCCAGACCAACACAGCTCCTCAGTGCAGTCCCAAGGAGTCCTTGGGGCCTCTTCCTGCCCCATCTGCCTTTGCATCTCTGGGTGACATGGCTACCAGCTGCCCTAGAGCAGCATCTTTCCAGGGCCAGGCTCCCAGGCCAGTCCAACCCCCAAATTCCTGAGGCCAAAAATCATTCCTGGAGGGATCCAGACCTTAGGAGAAAGCCTGAAAACATCTGACCCTCATCTGAATTAGGCCTCTGTGGGAACTCCTCAAGAAAAAAGCAATCCGGCCACTCCAATGTAAAATCAAAAGAGAAAGGAAGCTTAGGCAAATCAGCCTTTCATGCCCAAAAAGTAAACCAAAAAGACACATAAATTTCACAAAAAGAAGCTGACCTAAACTTGAAGGCCTGAGTCTCACACAAGAATCGGAAGCTACAAGAGAAATTAACATGTCAAACTCACAGAGAAAAAATAATAACATGAAAAACCAAAATAACATATCCCCACAAAATACCAATAGTCCTCTAGAGGAGTACAATGAGAACCCCCTAGAGATAATGCAGGACATGGGACTCAAAAGAACAATTATAAACATGATAAAAGAATTCAGTGAATTTAAAGAACACACAAAGAAATCAAAGAA
>NW_008360314.1:1875291-1879439 GCF_000622305.1 Nannospalax galili
ACTATTGATGAATACTCAGGCTGAAATGAAGAAGGAAGTGAAACACTCAGTATACCAATTAGAAATGACAGGAGAAAGCCTCACTAATATGATGAACGAAATGGAAAACAGAGTATCAAGACTGGAAGACAAAATGGATGAACTAGACCACTCAAGCAAAGATTATGAAAAATTTAAGAAATTACAGGAATGAAATATGCAGGAATTGTGTGACATCATAAAAAGACCAAACTTACGAATCACAGGCATACAGGAAGGAGAAGAATCCCAAGATAATGGCATGGACCAGATCTTCAACAGTATGGTGGAAGAAAATTTCCCCAAATTAAAGAAAGACATGCCCATACAAATACAAGAAGGATATAGAACACCAAAAAGATAGGACCATAAAAGAAACTCTCCACAGCACATCATAGTAAAAACACTACACGTACAAAACAAAGAGACAATTCTGAAAGCTGCAAAAGAGAAACAACAAGTCAGATATAAAGGAAAACCCATTAGGATTACAGCTGACTTTTCAGTGCAAACTATGAAATCCAGAAGAGCCTGGACCAAAGTATTCCCAGTTTTAAATGACCACAGATGCCAACCCAGATTACCATACCCAGCCAAAATATCTATTATAGTCGAAGAGGAAAGAAAAATCTTCCATGACATGAATAGGCTGAATGAATTCATGTCCACAAAACCAGCCTTTCAGAGAGTTCTGGAAGCAAGACAGAGCTGAAGAAAGGAATGACTATACCCAAGGGATTGCAGAAATATATCCAATGAAGGCATAACTGTGGAAAAGCACAGCTATATCAAGAATATAAACAGAAATAAAAATGACAGGATTCAATACTCATCTTTCATTAATAAGTTTAAATATTAATGGACTGAACTCCCCAGTCAAAAGACACAGACTTTGTGAATGGATTAAGAAACAAAACCATCTCAAGGACAGACACTATCTCAAAGTGAAAGGATGGAACAAAATATACCAGGCAAATGGCACTAAGAAAAAAGCAGGTGTAGCAATTCTAATATCTGACAAAATAGACTTTAAACTAAAACTTATTAGAAGGGGCAAAGAGGGCCACTTCATTTTGATCAAAGGAACAATGAATCAAGAAGGTATTACAATCATGAACATATATTCACCAAACTATGGTGTACCCTACTTCATAAAAACAATACCACAGGACTTTAAGACCCACATTAACCCCAACTCATTAACCGTAGGGGACTTCAATACACCACTGTCTCCATTAGATAGATCAACAGGGCAGAAAGTTAACAGAGAGACATCTGAATTAAACAATACCTATATCAAATGAACTTAAGAGACATCTACCGAGTATTCCACCCAAGCACCAAAGGACATGCTTTCTACTCAGCACCCCATGGAATCTTCTCCAAAATCAACCATATGCTGGGGCACAAAACAAACCTCAACAAACACAAAGAGATTGAAATAATTCCATGCATTCTATCAGGCCACAATGCAATAAAGCTGACATTCAACATTGGAAGAAGCTCTAGTCACCACATGAACACATGGAGATTAAACAACACACTCCTGAATGATGAATGGGTCAAAAGAGAAATTAAGAAAGAAATAAAAGTATTCCTGGTATTAAATGAAAAGGACAAAACATTACGACAAAACCTCTGGGGCACCTGAAGTTTATAGCTCTAAGTGCTACATCAAAAAATTGGAAAGAACAGAAATAAATGACTTAACATTGCAACTCAAGACACTTGAAAACAACAGCAAATGAAACCCAAACCCAGCAGACAAGAAGAAATAACAAAACTACAGCCAGAAAATAATGAAATTGAAACAAAGAAAACAATACAAAGAATCAACAAGTCCAAGATCTGGCCCTTTGAAAAGATAAACAAGATTGACAGACGACCAGCTCAGTTAACCAAAGGCAAGAAAGAGCACCTCCAAATCAACAAAATTAGAGATGAAATGGGAAACATCACAACAGACACCAGAAAGATACAGAACATTATAAGGGAATACTTTAAAAACCTATATGGTACTAAATTTGAAAACCTAAAAGAAATGGACAGATATCTAAAGGCATGGGAATCACCAAAACTAAACCAAGAAGAGATTAACAGCTTAACCAGACCGATAAGATAAAAAGAAATTGAAACAGTAATACAAAAACACCCTGACTAAAAAAAGCCCAGAACCAGATGGTATTACAGCAGAATTCTATCAGGCATTTAAAGAAGATCTGCATCCAATTCTACTTAATAAATGGAGGGAGAACTTCCAAATTCCTTCTATGAAGCCAGTATCACTCTAATACCAAAGCCAGGTAAAGATACAACCAAGAAAGAAAACTATAGACCCATGTCCTTAATGAACATAGATGCAAAAATTCTCAACAAGATACTTGCACACTGCATACAAACACACATCAAAAAGATCATCCACCATGATCAAGTCACCTTCATCCCAGGGATGCAGAGATGGTTCAATGTACGTAAGTCAATAAATGTCATAAATCATATAAATGGGCTCCAAGACAAGAACCACATGGTCATCATCTCAATAGATGCAGAGAAGGCCTTTGACAAAATTCGACATGCTTTTATGTTTAAAGTCCTAGAGGGAATTGGACTGGAGGGAACATACCTCAACATAATTAAAGCCACATATAACAAACCCAGAGCCAACATCATTCTAAATGGAGAAAAACTGGAAGCATTCCAAGTGAAATCAGGAACCAGACAAGGCTATCCACTATCCCCACTTCTCTTTAACATAGCACTTGAAACTCTTGCAAGAGCAATAAGACAAGAGAAGGAAATTAAAGGAGTAATAATTGGAAAAGAAGAGATCAAATTATCCCTTTTTGCAGATGATATGATATTATATCTAAGGGATGCCAAAAAGTCCACCCTAAAACTCCTAGAAATTATTAACAGATTTAGTAAAGTGGCAGGTTAAAAAAATTAACCTACAAAAGTCTATACCCTTTCTATATACCAATAACAAGCAATCAGAGAAAGACCACACAGAAACACTCCTGTTCACAATGGATGCAAAAAAAAAAAAAAGTCCTGTAATAAACCTGACCAAAGACTTTAAAGAGCTCTACAATGAAAATTTTACATCTTTAAAGAAGGAAATTGAGGAAGACATCAGAAGATGGAAAGACCTCCCATGCTCATAGATTGGAAGAATTAATATTGTGAAAATGACCATCCTACCAAAAGACATATATAGATTCAATGCAATGCCAATCAAAATCTCCATGACAATTTTTAACAGAATTGGAAAAAACTATCCTAAGATTCATATGGAAGCACAAAAGACCTCAGATAGCCAAAACAACACTGAGCAATAAGAGCAATGCCGGGGGGATTACTATACCAGATATCAAGCTGTGTTAAAGAGCTATAGTCATAAAAACAACGTGGTACTGGCACAAAAATAGACCCATAGATTAATGAAACAAATTTGAAGACCAAAGTATGAGTGAATGCAATTTCAGCCAGCTGATATTTGACAAAGGGGCCAAGAACATTACCTGGAGGAAAGACAGCATGTTCAGCAAATGGTGCTGGCAAACTGGATCTTCACTTGTAGAAGAATGAAACTAAAACCCTGTCTTTCACCCTGCACAAAACACAATTCCAAATGGCTCAAAGACCTCAATGTAAAGGCTGAAACTCTGAAACTATTAGAAGAAAACATTGGGAAAAACCTACAAGATATTGGCGTAGGAAAGGATTTTCTAAACCGTACATCAATTGCTCAGGAAACAAGGCAAGAATTAACAACTGGGGCCTCATTAAACTAAAAAGCTTCTGTACATCAAAGAAGACAACCAAGGAAGCAAACAGAAAACCCACAGAAAGGGAGAAAATCTTCCCCAGCGACACATCTGATAAAGGTTTAATTACCAGAATATATAACGAACTCAGAAAACAGAGAACCAAGACAAAAAGCAACCCAATTAAAAGATGGGCTAAGGATCTGTACAGAGAGTCCTCAAAAGATGAAGTAAAGATGGCTATGAAACCTCTCAAAAGATGTTCAACATCACTAATAATCAGGGAAATGCACATTAAAACCACTTTAAGATTTCACCTTACCCCAGTCAGACTGGCTAAGATCAAGAAAACAAATGATACCA
>NW_008360314.1:1879546-1881465 GCF_000622305.1 Nannospalax galili
CCTACCATTTGACCCAGTTATACCACTCCTTGGCATATACCCAAAGAACTCATCCTATCACAGAGACACTTGTACATCCATGTTTGTTTCTGCTCTTTTCACCATAGCTAAGAGATGGAAGCAGCCTAGGTGTCCTTCAGTTGATGACTGGATAATGAAAATGTGTTTCATATATATGATGGAGTTTTACTCAGCAGTAAAGAAAGATGAAATCATGCAAATTGCAGTTAAATAGATCGAACTAGAAACTGTTATACTAAGTGAAGTAACACAGACTCAAAAAAAAAAAAATCGACATATGTTCTCCCTCATATGTAGATCCTAGAACCAGACTTTAATAAATAAGTATGCAACCAGACATAACTACAGGAACCAGGGTAATGGAAAGGAAAAAGGGAGGTAAAGGAAAAGAAATAATGTGAAAGAGAAGAACAGTAGGAAACAGGCCTTAATAAGGGAGATATTGTGCTGGATAGCTTTAGTGTCAACTTGACACACCTGGGTTGAGGAAGCCTCAATTGGGGAATTGCCTCTATTGGACTGGCCTGTGGCCATGTCTGAAGGGCATCTTCTTGATGAATGATGTGGGAGGGCCCAGCCCACTGTGGGTGGTGCCACCCCTGGGCAGGTGGGCCTATGTTGCATAAGAAAGCAGGCTGAGCAGGGGCCAAGGGAGCAAGCCTGTAAGCAGTGTTCCTCCATGTCCTGTGCTCCAGCTCCTGCTTCCAAGTTCCTGCCCTGAGTTCCTACCTTGGGCTCCCTGATGAACTGCATGTGACCTGGGAGATGTAAGACAAATAAACCCTTTCCTCCCTAAGTTGGTACTGGTCAGAGTGTTTTGTCACAGCAATGAAGAACAAACTAAGACAGTAATTGGTACCAGAGTGTGGGGAATTGCTGTGACAGACCTGACCTTGTTTTTTTTGGGAGGACTGTAGAAGTGTTTGGAACTTTGGGCTGGAAAGGCCATTGAGTGCTCAGAATTTGTTGCTGTGGAGCTTGGAACAGTTATGCCGAAAGAGTTGTAGACGATGGAGGCCTGGCTTGTGAAGCATCAAAGGGAAGAGGAGACCATCAGGGCTGTTTGCATGAGATTTTAGATTGAGAACCTGTGGGTTCTGGTCGGCTAGGGCTGAGAATCAGATGTGATTAAGAGACCAGAGCCTGAAGCAAAACCTTTGCTTTACTGGGACAATTGATGCTGGTTAGCTGGGGCTGAAAAATCAGCTGTAAGTAACAAGAAACCAGCATCACTGTGGTGGAGTCTTCCGGGAGGGATTTCCTCAGGGTCAGCACACAGAGGGTCCCCGCACCTCTATTTCAAGCTGGAAGCAGGACTTGGTAATGTGTAAGAGTCTCCTGCATGGTTCTGGTGTTGAAAGCGTGAAGGGGTCATAGAGAGCAGCTGAAACTTGGCACTCTGAGAGGCCAGGAAAGGCCATAGGTGAAAGTGCAGCTTCAGTTATCGAGAAGACCCAGAGTTGAAGGGGTCATGGAGAGAAACTGAGGCTGTGCACCCCAAGAGGCAAGAACAGGACTTGGTAATGTGTAAGAGTCTCCTGCATGGTTCTGGTGTTGAAAGCGTGAAGGGGTCATAGAGAGCAGCTGAAACTTGGCACTCTGAGAGGCCAGGAAAGGCCATAGGTGAAAGTGCAGCTTCAGTTATCGAGAAGACCCAGAGTTGAAGGGGTCATGGAGAGAAACTGAGGCTGTGCACCCCAAGAGGCAAGAAGAGGCCAGAGGCCATGGTGTAGCCTCAGTTTCAGTGGCGACCCCAGCTTTTTGGAGATGCCGGGACCATGGGACGACCACCAAGGACAGTGGCAGGGGTGGAATGGAGCTGGCCTGGGTCTGCAAGATGAGCTGAGTGTGCTGTGGACTGCAGAGTCAGAGCAGTGGAGCTGCCAGAACCCTTTGGA
>NW_008360314.1:1881805-1893972 GCF_000622305.1 Nannospalax galili
TGGCCTGTGCTCCAGCTCCTGTCTCCAGGTTCCTGCCCTGAGTTCCTACCTTGGGCTTCCTGATGAACTGTGACCCAGGAGATTTAAGATAAAATAAACCCTTTACTCCCTAAGTTGGTACTGGTCAGAGTGTTTTGTCACAACAATGGAGAACAAAATAAGACAGATATGGATAAAAATTGGGTTAATTTAAGGGAGGGGGGAGGGAAGGGTATACAAGGAACCTAGGGGATAAAGGGAAAGAAGTAGCTCAAGAGATGAAGGACCACAGGAGAAGGGTATTATTAAGGGAGAAAGGGGGGAAATGGGGCCACCTTAAATGGGAAAACCATGATGGAGGGGTGAGACAATCTGAGAGATAAAAAAATGCCTAGCTAGTTTTGAAAACCAGAGGGAACCATATTACTCCTAGACCCTACTGACAAATTATACTTAGCAGATCAAGAAATATATGTCTAGGTAAGGTTTATAAATACCAAACTGGTGGAACTAACCTTTTGGGGTGTTTAACACACATACTTTGAGGCTTATAACAATTTAGTCAGAGGGACATAAAGGACACTTTTTGCTCCTGGCCCTCCTAGGTTGACTAGTTCCAGGGGACTATGAGCATCTCTCAAAATGTCCTATAATGGTGGTGGGTCACCTGTACTCTTGATCAAAGAGGCCGAGGAGACCCCACCAGATGGACTTGAACCAGTGTCCAGTCTATAAAGAGGAGGGTCAACACAGAGGAATCATTTCCTCTATGCTTCCAAGCAAGGCCAATGATGGTCGAGCAGGATCTTTGACTTAGCTTCACATAGGTGAAACTGGTAAAAGAAAGGAGCCAGGGGCTCCTCCCAAACCCATGTGGACCCTGAGGAACAGATCCTCAAACGACCTTAAGAGTAAAAATAAATTGGTTTATCTGGTCCAACTGTATGGCCTTAAACACCCAAAAGGAAATTATTACCAAAGATTAAATGGATCAACATAATTTCATAAGATTCCATATGTATAGCTAAAGGCTACATAAGAAGAAACAATGCCAGACAGGCAATACCTTCTTTTGAGTTGATGGCCAGGGTGGCCAAAGGGATTCCCAGATAGTAACCCAGCATAGAACTGGGAAAATGAACAGCAGACCCCAGGCTTATCCAAAGGAATATTGACAACTGATTACTGCTAGATGAGGAACAGCTGACCCTCCTAAAACAAAGACCTCTAGATAGGCTGACTAGATTCACCAGAAGGGCAAGTAGTGGGGAGTGGCTGGGGGTGCCAACAACACAGCAGACCGTAGCGGGGATATCAGAGTATAAGGGCTCTAGTCGGGGGAGGGAGGCTATGGGAGAGTGCTATCTGGGATGTGCGTGTAAAAATAAATAAGTAAATAAAAAAAATTCTTCAAAGCATAAAAATTTGCTCCTTAATAATAGGTGAGTGTGAAAAACATTACTATTGCATTGGAATCTACCTGATAACTTTATATCCATGCTCAGATGCCAAGGATCTCAGAAAGTAACTGAATGTGACTAGTAATAATCAGATATATAGAGATCAGAAATGCATGTGCATCTTAGTGTCAATTCTATTGAAAGTGAATTTTTCTGTATGAAACTGTATATTTTAATAGTGAAATGGAGATCTTTTTTAAAGTTTAAAACCTGATTTAATTTTATGTCTTATAGTGTTTATGCTGAATACAATATTGTATAACTGTATTAATTCAACTGTAAACGTAAAAATTTACAGCCAATTTTGAAGGAATTGCATCTTAGCTCTGGAAATTGTTATTGAATATGTCAATGCTGTTGTAATGAAATGCTTCTTCTGATTGTGTGGTTATTAAATAAATAATTTTTAAAAAATGAAAGACCAGAAAGGCCTGGAGCAAAGTATTCCAAGTTCAAAATGAAAAAGCTTCTATGATATAGAAAAAAGGGAAAATAATTCATGTCCACCAAACCAGCTCTTCAGAGAATACTTGACTGAATTAAGGAATAACCATACCCAAGAAGGTATAGAAAGAAAAAAAAATGAAGATATAATTATGCAAATAAAAAAACAGGAGGATTAAGAACACAAGTATAAAATAAAATGACATTAATCAATAGACGTCTTTCAATAAGAACTTCAAATATCAATGACCTCAATTCTCTAATCAAAAGATACAGACTTGTTGAATGGATTAAGAAACTAAATCTCCGGTTTTGTTGTCTACAAAAAAGTCCTTTTTCATTCAAGGATCACCTTAGAGTGAAAGGATGAAAAGCAAAAGTCCAAGCACATGTAACCAAGAAGTAAACACCCTGTTTTGATGTCCAAATATCAGGCAAATTAATCAGAAGGGATAAAGGTCACTAAATCCTGGTCAAGGTTATAGTCAACTAGGAAGGCATTATGATCATAAACCCATAAGCATCGAGCTGCGGTGTACCCAGTTTCATTAAAAGAATACTATTAGACATCAAGATATGGCTTAACCCTGACTCAGTAATAAAAGATGATATCAATTTCTCACTTCATTCACTTGACAGGTCACCAGAACAAATAATAAATGGAGAGAAACATCTGATTTAAATGATATCATACATCAAATGGACCAAATAAACATCTGTAGAATTATTCACCCCAGCAACAAAAATATGTATTATACTTAGCAGCCCATAGAAGTTTCTTTAAATTAAACTTTATAATGGGAACAAAACAAATCAACACAACAAAAAATTTGAAACAATTCCATTTATTCCACCAGACAACAATGCAATAAAGCTTAAAATCAAGAGCAAAAGAAACTCTAGCAAATACAGGAATTCATCGAGATTAAACAATACAATACTAGACGATGACTAAGCCTAAGGAAATCAAGAAAGAAATAAAAATATTCTTGGAACTAAATGAAAGTGAAAACACAACATACCAAAACCTTTGGGACAAATTAAAAGCAGTCCTAAAAGGGAAGTTTATAACTATAAGTGCCTACATTTAAAAAATTAAAAAGACTACAAATAAATGGCTTAATGATACAACTCAAGTATCTAAATCAAGAAAAAGTGAAACCCAGACCCGGCAGAGGAAAAGAAATAAGTGAAAGAGAAACAAAGAAAATACAAGAATCAATGAGTCTAAAAGCTTGTTCTTTGAAAAGATAAACAAGATGAGATACCCTTAGCCTAGCTAACCAAAAGGAAAGAGAAAAAAAAAGAGCAATAGCAAACAACAAAATAAAACATAGATGAAATGGGAAACATTACAACAGACACTCAAGAATCCAAAACATTAAAAAGGAATATTTTCAAATTCTATACTCTTTTGTTTAAAAATCTAAAAGAATTAATTAATTCTTACATTCAATCAAATCAACAAACTTAAGTCAAAAGGGAATCAATACCTTAAACAGATCTATAACAAACAAGAAAATTGAAACAATAATACAGTCTCCCGACTTAAAAAAAAAAAAAAAGCCCATATTGAGATGGAATTATAGCAAAATTTTACCAGACCTTCAAAGAGAATTAAAACAATACAGCTTAAATTATTCAAAAGATATAAACAAGGAGAGAACTCCCAAACTCCCACCACAAATACTATATTCTTCCAATACAAAACCAACTAAAATACAACAAAGAAAGAAAATGACAGGCTAATATCCCTAATGAACATAGACATAAAACTTCTCAATAAAGTACTTAAAAACTGCATACAGGCACATATTAACAAGAATATCCAACATGATCAAATTGGATTTATTACAGAAATGCAGGAATGATTCAACAAACCTAAACCAATAAATGTAATAAATCATATAAATGATCTTAAAGCCAAAAATCACATGAGCCACTCAATGAATGTAGAAAAGGCCATTGACAGAAATCAACATGCCCTATGATAAAAATTCTAGAAGGTATTGGACTGAAGGAAACATACATCAACATATTTAAGGCTATCTATGACATAACCACAACCATCATAATTCTAAATGGAGAAAAACTTGAAACATTCAATTAAAATCAGGAACCAGACCAAGCTGCCCTTCATCCCCACTCATTTTCACTATAGTGTTTGAAACCTAGTTAGAGCAGAAAGGAAAGAGGGAAAATAAGGGAGACACTAGTTGGAAAAGAAGAGGTCAAATTATCCTTATTTGAGGATGATGTGATATTATACGTAAGATAGGCTTAAAAATTCTATTAGAAAGCATCTAGCAATGATCAACATTTTCAACAAGATGACAGGTTACACAATCAATCTACAAAAATCATCCTTTCTATATACAAATAACAAGCAATCAGAAGAGTTCAAGAAACACTTCCATTCATAACAGTCACACAAAATATAGTGTATCTAGTGATAAATCTAACAAAATATATTAAAGATTTCTTCAATGAAAACAAAATATTTGAAGAAAGAAATTGAAGACACACGAGATGGAAAGACCTCCCATGCTCATGGATTAATGTAATTATATTGTGAAAGTGACCATGCTACCAATACAATTTAAAGAATCAAATACAATCCCAATCAAAACCTACATGAGGTCTCTCATAAAAATAGAAAAAAAAAATCCTAAGATTCATACAGAACCACAAAAAGACCCCAGGTAGCCAAAGCAATCCTGGGCACAAATAGCAATGCTGAGTGGATTATGTGTTACAGAGCTATAGTAGTAAAAAGAGCATGGCATTATCACCAAAAACAGAGGTGTAGATCAATGAACAAAATGACAAAATAGAAGACCCAAACATGAGTACACACTATTACAACCATCTGTTATTTGACAAAGGTGTCAAAAATACACCCTGAAACTGTGTCTCTATGTGTGTAAAAAGGAAATTAGAACATAAAACCATATTTATCATCCTATATAAAATTCACCTCCTTAAGATTATTTAACCATGAAACTCAAATAATTTGAAAGATTTATTCTAAAATTCATGAAAAGGACAATAAATTGTGTTAAAGCAGAATATCCTCTTATAATTTACAAACTAAAATGGAAAAAATTCAGTAAACTACCCATTTATATTAGAAATAAACTTCTATTTCAGTAAAAGAGCTATTTCCATTGCTTTTAAAAGTTACAAAGAACAGATGATTTTGATCCTCATGTATAGGTTGCATCTGCCTACAGGGTATATAGTTGTAATTCACAATGCCCAAAGATTTTCATAACTACAGAAGTCTACATCAAGTTCACACAATGCATTGAAAACTCACATCTCTGTTAGACACACTTGGAGTCCACAACACTCCCATTCCTTCAATTACAAAGAAAGCAAATAGTCTTTGTTCTTTCAAAGAGAAGAGTAGGAAAAATCAAACAATCACTTCATGGTGAAAACATCTACATACCAGTCAGAGCCAAGATTAATGGTAGTCATGGTAGTGATCGATTATGTTGGTGGTATGAACTACAATGCATACTATGAGAATAATCACATACGGATAAAGAATATCAAATTCTTAGCAAAAACTAAAAATAATCTGAATTTTGTAAGGAATATAGTTAACCCCATTGTACCAAAAGCGGTCTCCTAATTGCAGTAAATGTAGCACTGGTAATTGAATGCACTAATCACATGCACACACACACACACACACACACACACACACACACACACACACAAATCACTAGGCAAGGGATGGCCTGGCGGTCTCTGTTCCATTACCCACCATTTCTTGCACTATTTTTTGCATGTTTTCTGTATATCTAAAGCTATTTTGTGATATAAAGCCAACTTTTAAAATCCTTCATCTCTTTTTATTGGAGTAGCAATAATCCTCTCCTCAGGAGAAAAATTCGTTTTTAAGACATGTTCTATTCTTTGACATTTATGTGGGAACTAATGCTTTCAAAGCTCTTCTTCTCTGACATCTTTTAACCTGTCTGAAATTGCTCAGATTCCATAATTTCTGAAGAGTGTGAGAGTAAATTTAGCTATTCTTTATTTTCTTCCTGCTTCTGGGATAAAGATTTACATGGTTGATTAGCCTTTAAAATGATCAATACCCAAGTGAGTGACCAGTAAACATACAAAAGGATTAATCAGTGATAAAATTAACATTTTTAAAATTAAGTTAATTTAATTAGTACTAAAGCCAAAATCAAAAGTGTGACCTTGAGAGAAAAATATGGTCAGACGTTCATTAGTGAAAAAACCTAGAGGAAGGTTGTGTTTGCTCTGTTGTTTCTCTCTCTCTCTCTCTATCTATCTTTTCATCCCTCACTCCTTCTGCTCCCATCTCCCATTCGTTTTTAAAAATATTTTATTACTTTTATTTTATGTGTGTGAGTGTTTTGCTTGCATGTACGTAAGTGCACCCGTGTCATGCAATGCCTTTGGAGGTCAGAGAAGGGCATGAGATCCCCTGGAACTGGTATTAAATGGTTGTCAACTGTCATGTGGGTGCTGGGAATCAAACTCAGGTCCTCTGCAAGAGCAGCCAGTGCTCTTAACAGCTGAGCCATCTCTCCAGTCTCCCATTCTTTTTAATACTTTCTGCCCTAGGTAGCTTTAACTGTCAACTAGACAACCTAAAGACACTTGAGAAACAGCCTCAATGAGGAATTCCCCATCAGTTTTACCTGTAGGCATATCTGTGGCATGATTGTTAATTGATGGAGGCAATACCATCCCTAGGCAGGTGTTCCGGAACTATAGAGCAAAGCTAGAAGAGTGAGTGACAGCCAGCTAGCAAGCAGCATCTGGTTTCTGATCACTGTCAAGTGAGTTCCTTGGATGAGGTAGTATATGGAAAACAAACAGGCCTGTCTTCAGTTTCCAGATTTGAATTCGTGCCCTGACTTCCCTCAGTGATAAACTACAATCTCTGAGCTGTAATATAACCTTTCTTTCCTAAGTTGATTTTAGTTATGATATTTGCTCACAGCAACAGAATGAAACTAAGACACTTTTTAACATTGTTTTTACAGTTTGGGCAATAGGACAAGATCAGTGTTAATGCAAAGTTTGAGTCTTTCAATTGAATTGTTAATAGCTGTCATTCTTGAAAAATGGTCTTTAGAGTTGATTCCTGGTGATTTCCTCAACTAACCCTCAGTAAGGTATTTTGCAATAAAATGGAGAAATTATGAAACAGTAATTTCCTGATGAACATGTTAATGCAGACAGTATATTTAGATTAGTCATGTCGATATGATTACTTGAGTTTGGATTACTAAATGTTAAGTAAAAAGGGATTTTTACTTTAAAGAGATATTATATTCTAAGACTTTATTCCCAAAGGAGACACTTAACAAGCATAAAATTAACTAACTGGGATAATCATGTTAGATAAAGGCAGCCGCAGGGCATTAGTGAGGACACAGCTTGAGAGATCAGCTCAAGATCCTGCTGTACCAACAAAGGCCAGACATGTAACTGGATAAAAGAGCAGAGATCCCGAGGAGGACATCCTGGGGACAAGGAATCTTGATATAGGGCATGATTTATTTCTCATATCTTTTAAATGCCTTAGTAATTATCAGTGAGGCCATCACAAATCACAATACAACAAGCATCTAGGGACCACAACACCATCGTAAAGAGCTATTTCTTAGTTCACATTGAGACCTTAAAGTCTTCATATTACTAGTTCTCTTCTTTTAAATTTCTTGATAACCCATGATAGTTTAAATTTTTACTCTGAGATTAAACTGAAATTCCTTGATTTTCTAAAGTTGATTTATTTTCACATCTCTCATTAAAAGTTCACTAAAATCTCTAGCACCATTGTAGCAATAGAACAGCTCCTAAAATTCCAACTACATGCTCATAAAACTTTGATTACTTCTGTAGTCATGCCATCTGGTAGCTTAGTTATAGCTACCTCTTAGAAACTTATTTGAAATTGGCTACTTTTGAAACTTCTTTTTTTGTTGTTCTGATAATTTGTCATTTTAGGTATTATACCAGAGATTTTCATTTCATGAATGAAATGTGAAATAATAGTTATAATGTCCATCCAGCTGATTTGTTAATATTGAATAGTACTATAAACAGTGCATGTTAAAAATATTAAGTTAGCCTACAAAGTAATGGGCATTTTCATATATTGTTTGTATTGGTCTCCCTTCCCGACTGACTTCCCCCTCCCCTGCCACCGTCCTTCCTTCCTCCCCCCAACAGTACTCTTCTGCATTCATGCATTCCATACTTTCCTTCTCTCTTCTCTCTCGTGACCTTTCCAGGTTCATACACACACACACACACACACACACACACACACACACACACACAAACACACACGTGCATGTACACAGTCATAGACACAGTCAAAACACACACATATACACACGCACACACATATGCACACACACTTAAAGTCTAGGTTCGGTGTATGACAGCAAATGTGTGGTAGCTGTCTTTTTGAGTCCGGCTTGCTTCACATTACATAAAGATTTCCAGTTGCATCCATTTTTCTGCAAATGTCATGATTGCATTTTACTTTATGGCTGAATGAAATTCCATCATTCATTATTTAGTTTCTTCTTCTGCACCTGAATGTACCTCTCTGTACAATCACTGGAAGAACCAGAATTCCTCTTGGGGCTTCCCTTTGCACTCTGAGTGCCCACTGGGGCATTCTCCATGGGGTAGGACCTCCTGGGTCCCAGATGGGACTATATATATCATGCTTGTTGCCAGGAGAGATGATCCAAGAGATAGAGAAGGATTTGACCAGCAATTTCAGGAGGAGGAAGAAGGAAGCACTGCTGTGCTGGTGACCAAGAATCTACAATAAAGACTCACCAGCCAGTGGTCACCCTATCTCTTCACTAGTTCCCACAGAGGCAGCTCTAATCTGCCATCTTAACCACAAGCCCAGTGATATAGTAAATCTCTATTGACTGTAAACAGGAAATTTCATATTTGAGGTAAAAATAAGAGTACTTGAAAATTTAGTCACATCTGTCAAATAATTTTAAATATATTATTTCTGAAATTCCACAAGTTTAAAAAATTAATACCCTCTTACACACATAAAAGACAATTATAGAGAAAAGATTTGTGAGAGGAAGGCAGTCAGAATCTGTATCTTGTTCGGATGTCAGGTCCTTTGTAGATTTACTTGGCAAATGGGAGTGGAATGCAAAGCTTCAGCTACCTTCATGCCAATAGACTGCAGCATCAGATTAGGGACCCAGCAAGCAGCACGTGGGGAACGGTGCACCATGAAGTCAGATGCAATTGACCCAAGAGATGAATCAGTGTCAATGGCATCCTACTGAAATGACTGACATCAGCTGGACTGCTTGTTCTGCCTGCTGATGGGAACCAAGGCCTGATGCCAAGTATTCTTGGGTAGCAGAGAAGTATCCTCCCGCTGCTCCAACCTGCCTTCCAAACACATGCCAGAATCTGAGAAAGAACACATGGCTTTACTCATGGTCTTTCACTAGTCATGCCATCCATGGCTAGACCCCAGCCCAGGGAAAATGCAAGGGAATGCTACATAGCTAAGGCTGTTTGCTGTTTGCTATCAGATCACACAGAATCAACACTTGTTTAATCCAGATCCCGAGGAAGGCAGAGCAGAGGGAAGCATCAACCAGAGTGAAATAGTTTTACTTTGGGAATTTCTAAGGTATCACTCTGCTATTAGGTATTCCAGAGCTGCCGCAAGCCACGACTCCATCCAGCAGAGCTGAGGAAAGACGACACAGACACCAAGGTGAGGTTCAGGCTTCTTCTTCTTTATTACGCACTTCAGTCCTTATATAGTTTGTTCCCAACAGCCCTCCTCCCAGCCAGGACCAATCAGGGCACACACACACACACACACACAGCAGGCAGGCAGAGTGGCAGCTCATTGGGCCATGTAGCAGGGTCATGCTTGATGATGTCTCTGATCAGGCAGGTAGCACATGATCGGGCTCCTCATGCTTGCGCGAGTTGGAATAAACAAGCGAGGGTCACGAGGCTTGGCAGCCAGCCAAGGGTTGGAGTCATGAGGCTTGGCAGCCAGCCAAGGCACCATCTTTGGCTGACTCGGCCGCGCTTGCTTCCCACATCTCCCCCTTTTTGTTTTATTAGAAAGGTTAAAGGACCGTGCCTGTCTTAGGTTGCCCCCTTCCATGTAACATCCTTACCCGTCATCAACTGTTCAGCAGCTTGGCTGGCAGTCTGTCTTAGGTTGGTATGTCCATGAGGGAGTCTTACCCATCTTTGACTACTGGTCCAGCATGGTTAACAATACAGAGGGAGACTCGCCCCTTTCCAGTGCAGCCATAGCCTGTACAAGCATTTATTGTTGCATCTCTGTTCGCCACCGCATTTTGCACATGCACCATATCATACAACCACACACCCCAACCAAAAGGAAACCCCAAAAAGCCATTCCACCCCAATCCTTCAGAAAATTAAAGGTATTCTGCATAGTGTTCAGCCAATCCTGAACTGTGGCAATTTGTACTCTAGTTCTATTGACTGCTACAATGGCGGTCCGCAGCTTTGTGATCTTCTTGTCAAATTCAGAAGTCCAATTGCCTGTTTACATCTTTCCAATCTGTCTTGACAAATCCCCTGCATAAGAGAGGTTTTCAAACTCCACAGAGGTTACACATAATCCATTCATGTGGTGGATACAATCATAAGGTCCACTCTTTGGTTCACCATGTACAGAACAATGCAGTTATTCCTCTCTTTAGTAAAGTCCCTTGCTTGGCCCTCATTCATGTATACTATGAGCAATGTCACCATCCATAGGGGTAAGGTTCCGGTCCTCATTTTTTCCTTTCCACGGTCATGTAAGTCACTCCAGTACCCAAATAGGCAATTCTTGCACCTGTGGGAAAACACAAACAGCTCCTCTTGTCCAGGTCAGTACTAGAGAGGGCCCTTTCCATTTTCCTGTAAGTACATCTTTCCATAAGACCATAATGGATGACATTTGCAAGGGGATGGAGTGGCGGTCTGCGGCCAATTGCCCACTAGCATCCATAATCAAAAAATTTAAAGTGAATAATGTAATGTTTAATTTCTCTTTTGGGGACTTATATTGCCCTCCTATTCCCCCTTTTTGTTTTATTAGGAGAGCCTTAAGGCTGGCATTAGTGCATTCAACAATACCTTGACCTTGTGGATTATATGGTAGTCCATATGTGTGGGCGATGCCCATGGCTATACAAAAGGCTGTGAATTTGCTAGATGTATATGCAGGACCATTATCAGTTTTAAGACGCTTGGGCATACCCCAAGACGCAAAGGCTTGGAAACAGTGGCTTATTACATGCTCAGCTTTTTCACCTGAATGTGCAGAAGCAAATATCACACCAGAACAGGTATCTATAGAAACATGTACATATTTGAGGGTACCAAACTCTGGAATATGGGTAACATCCATTTGCCAAAGTACTCCTGGGCGGAGGCCTTGAGGATTAACCCCTACACTCTGTTGAGGGAGGACAGAAACACAAGATTTGCATTGCAGGACAATTTCTCGGGCTTGTTCCCTAGTAATTTTGAATTTTATGCAGAGGGTATTTGCATGCACATGGAACCTTGCATGAAAATCTGTTGCAGCTTGTACAGGGGTTTGAGTCAGGAAGATAAAGACAGTTCTAGTAGCATAATCAGCGATGGCATTGCCTAATGCCAAAGGCCCAGGGAGTCCTGAGTGAGCGCGAATATGAATCACACAAAAGGGAGCCTTGCATTGCCAAATTTTCTGCTGTAGGGCCATAAAAAGTTGAGTAACCTGGGAGGTTGGTTTTATAGTCCCCACATTCTCTAGTATCCTCATAGCTTGCACCACATATTGGCTATCTGAAAGCAAATTAAAAGGTTGAGATTCCTGGCAAAAGACTTGTAATACAGTAGCTAATTCTGTTGCCTGTGCTGATTCATAGGGAAAAATATGGGTGCTGGGGTTTTGGCCTTCAATATACACCGTTCCTACCCCACCCTTAGACCCATCAGTAAAAATATTAACTGCCCCTTCAATGGGGTTAGAGCGCGTCACTCGTGGGTGAATTAATGGATTACGGCTCACAAACTGAAGCAAAGGGTGTGATGGGTAATGATTGTCAAACACTCCTGTCATACTAGTAAGCAGCACTGCCCATTCATCATCACAGGCTGCTAAAGTCTCAATCTGTTTTGGTGTATAAGGCATGACAAGAACATCAGGCTGTTTTCCAAATGCTTCAAGGCTGGTTTTTATACCTTTCAACGCAAGGG
>NW_008360314.1:1895295-1896700 GCF_000622305.1 Nannospalax galili
AGTCCTTATATAGTTTGTTCCCAACAGCCCTCCTCCCAGCCAGGACCAATCAGGGAACACACACACATGCAGCAGGCAGGCAGAGTGGCAGCTCATTGGGCCACGTAGCAGGGTCATGCTTGATGATGTCTCTGATCAGGCAGGCAGCACATGATTGGGCTCCTCGCACTTGCCCGAGTTGGAGCAAACAAGCGAGGGTATTATAGTTTGTTCCCAACAGCCCTCCTCCCAGCCAGGACCAATCAGGGAACACACACACATGCAGCAGGCAGGCAGAGTGGCAGCTCATTGGGCCACGTAGCAGGGTCATGCTTGATGATGTCTCTGATCAGGCAGGCAGCACATGATCGGGCTCCTCGCACTTGCCCGAGTTGGAGCAAACAAGCGAGGGTCACAAGGCTTGGCAGCCAGCCATGGGTTGGAGTCACAAGGCTTGGCAGCCAGCCAAGGCACCATCTTTGGCTGACTCAGCCATGCTGGCTTCCCACACAGAGCAAAGTATGAAAATTGTGAAATCCAAGACCAAATCTGACAATATTAATAAGCAAATATCTCAAACCATAGGGAAGCAGAAGGGGATTAAGTACAAGCATAGAGAAATCAACATAGCCTGATTATCACTATTATGAAAAGTGATTGTGACAGGAATATGAGAAATGGCTGTAGATTAAACATTCATGTTTCCTATGTTTCATTCCTAAAAACCTCAAAAGACAAGGTCTTAGATTTACATATCTTCGAATATTTACTACATATTCTGGGAGAGAGCTCATTCCACGTGTGCTTGTAGAGTTCAGAAGATATCTTGAGGGTGTCAGTTTCTCTTTTGACCAAGTGGGTCCTAGGGATCGAACTCAGGTCACGAGATTGAACAGCAAGTTCCTTTACACTCTGAAGCATCTTGCCTGCCTGATATGCATAATTTTGAATGGAAAAGAGAAAAGTGCTCAATAATGGTTTCCTTATTAATTATAATTAAAAATAAATGTCACAAAACACAGTTTAAAGTAAAATTTAATAAATTTAATATTAAAAGGTGAGAATAAATGGGAAAATGTATTTCAGGACTGCCAGAACTTTAAATTGTTGATATAAATTATCAAAAACATATGCAATTCATTTAGACATCATAGGGAAGCAACACCAAAGAAATTTCAACAGTATGATAGTCAAGCAAAATTTTCACAGTGACAAAACCAGTTGGTATACCATGGTGGATAGAGGAAATTTGACAAGGTCTCACCTTAAGATGAGGAGCTACAAATGATCAATGGATGCTGAGGGAGGAGCATCCATTTTCCTCCAGGGACTAGCTACTGAGAGATTATCTATTGTAAAGTGGGCAGCCCTAAACTAAGGTACATACTTGAGCACCACTAAATTGACTGAGTGATATATATATATA
>NW_008360314.1:1896795-1926423 GCF_000622305.1 Nannospalax galili
ACAATAATCAAAGAACAGGAGAAGAAATTGTGAGAGAGTGGGTGATATGGGAAGAGTTAGAGGGGGACTGGGGGTATAGAAATAGTGTAATCACAACGCTCACATATGAAATTCACAAAATTTAATTTAATGTAAAAATTCATGCAATGTAATGTAATACAAGTTTGATTAGAACACAATTGATCTTTCTCATAGGCAAAATGCTGATTTATCCACCCAAGCTGTTTGTTAAATAACATCATACCTGGTGTTCTTGTCTTTCAGGCAGGATGTACAGGCTGACACAACACATAGCCTCTGCTTTCAGAGTATCTCTGGTCTGTCAGAAGTTATCTTAATGCCATGCACCATGATGGGAGGTACAGATAAGCATTGTGAGGAAAAAAATAGGACAGTTGGTAAATGAATTAAGAGATGTTATTTCAGATCTAATTCTCAGGAATCAACTCTTGTAGAGAGCATACTTCAGATGTGAATGAAGAGCATTGACCTGTCACATTCCATAATCACAAGGTGGAGAAGGGGTATAAGAAATAAGCACCAGATTCCATGGAAGAATTCTCTTTCAAGAACTGGACAGCAAAGCAAGGTAACCGTGACAGGGTCTGGGGTCTTATAGCACCAGAAGCCACTGCAATGCAGTCTTAAGCCATCAGAGGCCACTGCTGGTATGGCTCCTGTGAAATGGTGAGGGCTTTGGCTTTCACTCCATGTGAGAAAAGGAAAGATAGAAACTCTGAGGGTAAGAAGAGGCAGGCCCTGACCTGAGTGTTGACCACATGAAGCCATGTCTTGCAGTGGTGTGGAACAGCAGTAGGCACAGGTGAAAGAGAAAGAACGAGAAGGCTTTGTGCAATTCCAGCAAGAAAGGATGGTACTTGCATTATAGAATTCATGATTTGAGGGTGAAACAGTACATGTACTTTGTGGAATTTATGTTGTTTGTCAGCAAGATAAAGACTCAGGAATGGATTTACTATTTTTAAATAATCTGAGCAACTAGATAACTGTTTATTATAATAAGAAGAATGAAAATCAAGGAATGTGAAGGGAATGAATTCAAGGAATGTAAAGGGGCCAATTTTATGAAGCTAGATATTAATACAATAAACTAAATATTGTATTGTGATGGCAGTAAACTAATAGATCCTAAAACTAAGTCCAGAAGTAATGCATTACACACACATACACACACACATGCACACACACACACAGAGACACATAAAACTCTCATTATATATAACTAATTCATTATTGTATGACAAACTTGATATTGCAGTGTCAAAAGCAGGGAATCTAATAAAAGATGTTGGAATAATTAGCTATCCATCTGGATAAGTATAATTTGGAGCTTTTCTCACTCATTATCAGAAATAATCTGTTGATGGTCTGGTTTAACTACAGAGATTCTTTACCAAAACTTAGAATTTATAAAGCTTTTAATCTAATCCTCCTCCTCCTCCTCCTCCTCCTCCTCCTTCTTCTCTCTCTCTCTCTCTCTCTCTCTCTCTCTCTCTCTTTTTCTCAGAGAGAGAGATAAAATTTTGGAAAGGATATTGCAGGAAGTTATTTGGGAAAATAATCAGCAGCATTTATTTTTAATTCATATGACCAAATGTGATTATTTACAAAACATGTAAGAAAATTAGTTTAAAAATATAAATATCCTGGTGCTGAAGAGATGGCTCAGTGGTTAAGAACACTGATTGTTCTTGCAGAAGACTCAGGTTCGAATCCCTGCACCCACATGGCAGCTAACAACTCTCTGTAACTCCAGTTCCAGGGGATCCGACAGCATCTTCTGTCCTCCACAGGCATTGCACGACACAGGTGCACTTACCTACATGCAGGCATTACACGCATACACATAAAATAAAAGTAGTAAACAAAATATTTTTAATACCCTTACAAAGCTATAAAAATACAAGAGAAAATTCACAGAGAGCTTCTCTAGCTTCTCTTAAATATTAAAATAAACATAACTTACATTTTCTCGCCCAAATTTTACTCTTTGTATTTTGTTTCTGAGAAAAAAATTCATTGTATAATGTATTTAACATCAAAATGTATACATCACATTCACAAACAACACATATTATAAATTTATGTTATGTAAGTATAGCATTTATTTTATTTAATGCAAGGTTGTCTATTGTAGAAAAATCTGGAAATATTGGAATAGATATTTATCTAATTTTATGGACTATTATACAGCCGGGGAGATGCAGTTTCCTTACTGGAGCAAATTAATATGTCTCCTGGTACCTGGTATACAGCTATTGATTTGGCAAATGCTTTCTTCTCGATACCAGGTCATAAGGACTACCAGGAGCAATTTGCTTTCAGCTGGCAAGGCCAACAGTATACCTTTACTGTCCTGCCTCAAGAGTATATTAACTCTCCAGAATTGTGCCATAACTTGGTTCAAAGGGATCTTGATAGCCTGACTCTTCCACAAAATATCACACTGGTCCACTATATTGATGATGTTACACTGATTGGATCCAGTGAGCAGGAGGTAGCAGACAGTCTGGACTTGTTGGTTAGGCATATGCGCACAAGAGGATGGGAAATAAATCCAACAAAAATTCAAGGGCCTTCTATGTCAGTGAAACTTCTAGGAGTTTAGTGGTGTGGAGCGTACAGAGACATTCCTTCTAAGGTGAAGAATAAGTTGTTACATTTGGCCCCTCCCTCCACCAAGAAAGAAGCACAATGCTTGGTGGACCTGTTTGGATTCTGGAGGCAGCACATTCCTCATCTGGGTGTGTTATTGCGACCCATATATCAAGTGACTTGGAAGGCAGCTACCTTTGAGTGGGACCTGGAACAGGAAAGGGCCCTGCAACAGGTCCAGGCTGTTATGCAAGCTGCTCTGCCCCTTGGGCCATGTGATCCAGCAGAACCGATGGTTCTTGAGGTATCAGTGGCAGATAAATATGCTGTTTGGAGTCTCTGGCAGGCCCCCATAGGGGAATCACAGCAGATGCCATTGAGATTTTGGTGTAAGGCTTTGCCTTCATCTCCAGACACCTATTCTCCCTTTGAGAGACAGCTCTTAGCCTGCTATCGGGCCTTAGTGGGAACTCAATGTTTTACAATGGGCCACCAAGTCACCATGCGACCAGAGCTGCCCATCATGAGCTGGGTGTTATCTGACCCCCCAACCCATAAAGTAGGCCATGCACAGCAACAATTCATTATCAAATGGAAGTGGTAGATACGTGAACGGGCTTGATTGGGCCCAGAGGGCGCAAGCAAGTTACATGAAGAAGTTGCCCAAATGCCTGTGGTTCCTACTCCTGTTACGATGCCTGCTGTTCTCAAGCATGCACCTATGGCTTCATGGGGTGTGCCCTATGATTGGTTGTCTGAGGAAGAGAAGACTAAGGCTTGGTTTACACACTATGCAGGCACTACTCAGAAGTTGACAGCTGTGGCATTACAGCCAATT
Organism: Nannospalax galili; assembly: GCF_000622305.1. NCBI lineage: Eukaryota > Metazoa > Chordata > Mammalia > Rodentia > Spalacidae > Nannospalax > Nannospalax galili. The sequence continues at coordinate 1,900,250 of NW_008360314.1, forward strand.
TCTGGAGCAACCTTGAAGGACACTGGGGAAGGAAAGTCTTCACATTTGGCAGAACTTCAGACAGTGCACATGGTCATGCATTTTTCTTGGAAGGAGAAATGGCCAGAAGTGTGATTATATACTGATTCATGGGCTGTAGCCAATGGTTTGGCTAATGGTCAGGGACTTGGAAGGAGCATGATTGGAAAATTGGTGAGAAAGACATTTGGGGAAGAAGTATGTGGATAGATCTCTCCAAATGGGAAAAGGATGTGAACATACTTGTGTCTCATGTAAATGATCATCAAAAGGTGGCATCAGCAGAAGATGAGTTCAATAATCAAGTAGATTGGATGACCCACTCTGTGCACTTTCAGCCTCTTTCTTCAGCTATCCCTGTCATTGCTTAATGGGCCCATGAACAAAGTGGCCATGGTGGCAGAGATGGAGGTCGTACATGGGCTCGACAGCATGGACTCCCACTCACAAAACTGACCTGGCTGCAGCTGCTACCGAGTGCCAGATCTGCCAACAGCAGAGACCAACACTGAGCTCCCGATATGGCACTGTTCCCCATGGTGACCAGCCTGCAACCTGGTGGCAGGTTGACTACATTGCACCCTAAATGTAACCTTAACATAACCCTAAACCTAATCTGTGCTGTAACCCTAGCACTGTCCCTAACCCGAACTCTAATCTAACTCTAATCCTAACCATAACCCTAACATAACTCTCACTCTAACACAAACCCTGAGCCTTACCTAAACCTATCCCTAAACCTAACGTTAGCCCTAACCCTAAACCTAATCCTAAAACTATCCTTAAAGGGACTTACAGAATGCCTTATCCACTGTCATGGTTTTCCACACAGCATCACTTCTGACCAGGGAACTCACTTCACAGCCAAAGAAGTGAAATAGTTGGCCCATGGTCATGGAATCCACTGGTCTTACCATGTTACCCACCATACTGAAGCAGCTGGCTTGATAGAACAATGGAATGGTCTCTTAAAGACACAGTTACAGTGCCAATCAAGTCGCAATAGTCTGGAGGGCTGAGGGGGCAGCATCCTCCAGAAGGCAGTGTATGCCTTGAATCAGTGTCCAATACATGGTACAGTTTCTCCTATAGCCAGCATTCATGGGTCCAGGAATCAAGGGGTAGAAGTGGGAATGATTCCACTCACTATCACCCCTGGTGACCCACTATGAAAATTTTTGCTTCCTGTACTCTCGACTTTGCACTCTACTGGCTTGGATGTTTTGGTTCCAGAGGAGGGAGTGCTTCTGCCGGGAGAGACAAAAATTCTGTTGAACTGGAAGCTAAGACTTCCCCCTGGACACTTTGGGCTACTGATGCCCTTAAGTCAGCAGGCTAAGAAAGGAATAACATTATTAGGAGGGGTGATTGACCCAGACTACCAGGGGGAAATTGGACTGGTTCTCCATAATGGAGGTAATGAAGATTATATCTGGAAGGCAGGAGATTCCTTAGGGCGACTTTTGGTGTCACCATGTCCTGTGATTAAGGTGAATGGGAAACTGCAACAACACAATCCAGAAAGAGCAACAAATGGCCCAGACCCTTCAGGGATGAAAGTATGGGTCACTCCTCCACAGAAAACGCCAAGACCTGCAAAGTTGCTTGCTGATTGTGGAGGAAATACAGAATGGGTAGTAGAGGAAGGTAGTTACAAATACCAACTTAGGCCATGTGACTAGTTGCAGAAATGTGGATTGTAATTGATATGAGTATTCTTGTCCTATTTCGTTAACTCTATGTAGCACACGAACCCTCCAACACATCATGAACTCTCTCACACACACACATAATAATACTAATAATAAAAATAATATGTTTTTGTAACAAAATGTGTGCCCTGGCATACATGTGGAGGTCAGAGGACAATTTGCAGGTATTATATCCTCCTACCATGTGAGTCCCAGGGATTGAACTCAGATTGTCAGGTTTGGTGGTAAGTACTTTAAGCTCATGAAGCAACCTTACCAGCCTACAAAGGTAACTTTTTAATAACCAACAGTTTCCTCACCTGTATAACAGCAATAGAACAATAACTCTCTACGTTGCAATGAAGTTTCCTTTACCTAGTGCTGAGAAGCGCTTACAACGTCTGGTACCTAGAAGGCACTTGTGATGGCTAATCCTGGGTGTCAACTTGACTGGATATGGAATTAACTGAAATGAAAGAGATCTCCTTGATTGGATCATCTGAAGCTAGAAGACACACCCTAGATGTGGGTGTTACCTTCTGATGGCAGTCAGTATAGAAGGCCAAGGCAGAGGAGAATGCCAGGCTTCTTGCTTCTTGCCTTCTCTCTCACTGGTCAGTTCATCTTGCTGCTGTAGACTGAAGACTAGATGATCCTTTGGAATTTGTCAGACCTTCAGTGTCAGATTGGGACTACTGAGACATCTAGCCTTGTGGACTGAGTGACTATGGATTCTCGGCCTCTCCAGTCTGGTGCAGCCATTGTTGGCCTACTTGGACTCTATCCTGTGAGCTAAGCTGATAATTCTCTATACATATATATTCATTCTACTGGTTCTTTCTTTGGACAACCTTGACTAATACAGAGACAAATGATTAAATTCCTGTAGACTATGAAGATTTGTTGATCAGACTCATTACTTCATAAATTTTTTATATTCATTTAAGTGCTGAAAATGTTATAATTTCTTCTTTGAAGATCTTTATTAAAGAGATTAATATAAAACATGAATGTGTATTTAGGCATATACATAAATGTGTGCATCCATACATGTACATATAATTACCAATCATGCTCCATATTTTAGGTATTTATCATTCTTTTGCAGTTCTGAACTTTCTTCTGATGTCAATTTTCTTCATTCAGAACACATTCCTTCAGCATTTGTGTTTCTTTTCTGTCAGCAATGAATTCTCTCGGTTGTCTAAAAGTGCCTCCATCTCAGTGTCTGTTTTGTCCAATGTACTAGCTGAGTAAAGATACCTGAGTTGGCTGGGTTTTGCACCATCATATTAAAGTTGTTGGTAATTTCTACTGGACTTGTTGCAGATTTATATCCTTCCCTACTTATACAAATTTCCAGTCTGTTTTGAGGATTTTTTTCTGTAGTTTTCAATATTTTAAAGTGTGTTGTGCCTAAATATGACTCTCATTACATTTCACCCAGTTTAGCAATTGCATATATTGGTGACTCTGCAGTCTTATTTTATCAAATTTAAAGACTCTTCAGGGAATGTTCTTTAAATCAATCAACCAATCAGTCTCCCTCCTTCCCTCTTTCCCTTCTTCCTTGAATTCCTGCATCCTTCCTGTCTCTCACACTCTCATATTTATAGGCTTTGATTTATCCATCCATTAAATGTTTATTTTCTTAATCACTGAATCTGCATGCATCATATTATTTTCTGTTCATTAGATTAACTCACATCTAATGATTTATGCTTAAGTTAACTGATTTACTTTCCATCCCTAATGAACTGTTTAAGACTGAATTTTCATTTCACATAGTGTAATTTTTCTTTCATATTATTTTATATTTTTGTTACTCTGCTGAAATTTTTCTTCATTTGTTATAGTAATGGTTTCAAGTCCCTGAACCTATTCATGACAAGTTATTTACTCCTTTTCACTGATAATTCTGTTTTCTGTATTATCTAACCTCTTGCTGCCATGAATTGCATGTCCCTAGAGTCATGCCTCTATATAAATCCAGGGAGTTTTTTTTCAGTACTCTCATTATTATTTCCTGCAGCTTGTGAATCTATAGCTGTCTTAATGACAATTTTTGTTAAAATGGCTTTTTGAGGAGATATGTTAAATTTATCTTAAATATTACAGAATATGAACATATTTTAAAGTATCACATGGTATAACATAAACATATATTTTGTGTGTTTATATATTGATAAGTAAATAATATTTTAAGGTGTTCCCTGGAGGAGTTTTTTTGGCTTGATACATTTTTTTTTTGCTTAATAATTTTCACTGAATTATTTTATTTCACTTAAAACATCCTAATCTTCTTTATACCCCTCTCACATCCACACCTAATCCCACCCTCATAGTTCATGCATTCTGTCATTTATGTTAATTTTATGGAGTAGTGTATCCAGATGTCCCTCTGTGGGGTCTGATCAGGCTATCTATACTCCCTACCTTAAAGAAGATCAGCTCTCCTTCACCCAGCTTCCAATAGTTCTTTGGCCCTTTTCCCCAGTTCTATGCAGGGTGTTTGTCCAGTTGAGTTTGCATGGATCTTGTTCATGTTGACACCATTACTATAGATTCATAAGAACAAGGTCCCCGAGCCTGTAAGACTCTGTTTCCATATGGTCTTACATCTCCTTCCCTGGCTCTGACAGTCTTTCAGCCTCCTCTTCTACAATGATCCCTGAGCCCTGGGTCAGTGAAGTTTAATATAAGAGTCATGTCCATGGACCCACAAGCTGCAGAATATTATTCTCTATGTTTCAGCTATGTTTGGCCATTTGTGTTTGTTGCCCTGTACTAATAAGAGAGCTTTGTTGACAAAAGATGAGAGATGCTTTAGTGTTCTCTCTACCCCTTGTTCCACTATGTTCTGTGAGTTTTAGGTGTAGAAGTACCATTGTAGATGGGTTGCTTACAGTTGGACATTTCACAGACACTTATTATCTGTGTGTATTCTATAAATACTAAGGATGTTGAACACTTTTTAAGGTATTTCTTAGCCACATTTATTTCTTCTTTTGAGAACTCTCCATTCATATCCATAGCCCATCTTTTAATTGGGTCATTTCTTTGCTTGATTCTTTGTTTTTTTGAGTTCTTTATATATTCTGGATTTAAAACCTCTGTCAGATGTGTCACTGATGACGATTTTCTCCGTGTCTTTGGGATTCTTTTTCACTTCCTCAGTTGTTTCTTTTGCTGTGCAGAAGCTTTTTAGTTTAATGAGGTCCCACCTGTTGATAGTTGACCTTAATTCCTGAACAACTAATGCTCAATTAGGAAAGTACTTCCTATACCTTTATCTTGTAGGATAGTGCCTATGTTTCCTTCTAATGGTTCCAGAGTTTCAGGTTTCACTTGAGGTCTTTGATCCATTTGGAACTGACTTCTGTGCAAAGTGAAAGATAAAGGTCTAGTTTTCATTCTTCTACAGGTGGAGATCCAGTTTTGCCAGCACCATTTGTTGAAGATGGTGTCTTTTCTCCGGTGTGTGCTCTTGGCACCTTTGCCAAATGTCAGGTAGCTGAAATTGAATGCACATATGTTTGCCTGTTGATCTATGTGTCTGTTTTTGTGCCAGTACCATATTGTTTTTATGAGTATAGCTTGGTAATATATCTTGAATATATCTTAAAATCTGGTATGGTGATCACTCCAGAATTGCTCTATGTGTTGAAAATTTCTTTGGCTATCTAGGGTCTTTTGATTCCATATGAATTTTGGAAAGGTTTTTCTAATTCTGTGAAGAATGTCCTAAAATTTTTCATTGTGATTGCATTAAATTTATGGATTGATTTTGGTAGGATGGTCATTTTCACAATATTAATTTTTCCAATTCATGGGCATGTGAGGTCTTTCCAAGTCCCGATGTCTTCCTCAACCTCTTATTCCTTTTTGCTAGAGTCTCAAACCCTATAATAAAAAAGAGTAGAGGTAGTGGACAGTCTTGTCTGGTACCTGATTTTAATGTGAATGCTTCTAGTCTTTTCTCCACTTAGAATAATGTTGGCTATGGGTTTATTGTATATAGTTTTAATTATGTTGAGGTAGTTTCCCTCCATTCCTATGACCTCTAGGACTCTTACATAAATGCGTGTTGTATTTTTAAGACTTTTTCTGCATCTATTGACATGACCATGCGATGTTTCTCTTTGAGCCCATTTATATAATTTATAACATTTTTCGGCTTACTTTTGTTGAACCATTCCTGCATCCTTGGAATAAAGCTGACTTGATCATAGTGTATCATTTTTTTGACGTTTGTCTATGTGCAGATTGCAGACATTTTGTTGAGAAATGTTTCATCTATTTTCATAAGTTTATAGCTTTCTTTTTTGGTTGTGTCTTTACCTGGCTTTGGCATCAGAGTGATGCTGGCTTTGTAGAAGGAGCTTGGAAGTTTTCCCTCTTATTCTGTCATTTTGAATAATATAAGGAGTATTGGTTATAGATCTTTAGTTGTCTGGTAGAATTCTATTGTGAATCCATTTGGGCCTGGGCTGGTTTTACTCCGGAGTTTTTATATTGCTGTTTCCATTTCCTTATTTATTGTGACTCTTTGTAAGCAATCTCTTCCTGCTTTAGTTTGGTGGTTCCCATGCATTTATAAACTTATCGATTTCTTTTAGGTTTTCAAATTTAATGGAACATAGGATTTTTAAAGCATTCCTTTATAATGTTCTGGATCTTTTTGATGTCTGTTGTGATGTTTTCCCTTTTCATCTCTGATTTTGATTTTCTCTTTATTTGTTTTGGTCAACTTGGCTAAGGTCTATCTTGTTTATCTTTTCAAAGAACCAGCACTTAGATTCATTGACTATATTGTTTTCTTTGTTTCTGGTTCATTAATTTCTGCTTTGATTTTTACTGTTTATTCTTACCTGCTGGGTTTGGGTTTTGGTTGTTCTTGATTTCTAATGTTAAGTAATTTATTCGTGCTGATTTTTTTTAAATTAGGAAATTAAAGCTATAAAATTCCCTCTTAGGACTGCTTTTTAAAGTGTCCCAGAAGTTTTTTGTTGTAGTGCAGTTTTGCCTTAATTCCAGGAATACCTTCATTTCTTTTCAACTCCTTCTTTGACCTATTCATCATTTCAGAGTGTGTCATTTAAACTCCATGACTTTGTGTCATTACTAGAGTTTCTTTTGGTGCTGAATTTAAGCTATATTACATTGTGGTATGATAGACGCATGGAATTATTTTCTTTTTTGTTATTTGTTGAGGTTTGTTTTATGCCTCGGGGTGGGATCGATTTTAGAGAAACTTCCATGGGCTGATGAATAGAAAACATATACTTTGGTGCTTGAGTGGACTCCTCAGTAGATGTCTTTTGGTTCCATTTGATGTATGGTCTTATTTAGTTCAGGTGTCTCTCTGTTTATTCTTTGTCTGGTTTATCTGTCTATTGGAAAGAGTCAGGCACTAAAATCTCCTACTATTATTGAGTGGGGTTAATCTGTATTTTCTAAAGAGCTGGTTTGGTAGACATGAATTCTTCCAGCCTGTTAATGTCATGGAAGATTTTTCTCCCTTGAACTATAATAGACAGTTTTGCTGGGTAAAGTATTTGTCATTTAGAACTGGGAATGCTTTGGTCCAGGCTCTTTTGGCTTTCATAGTTTGCATTGAAAAGTCAGTTGTAATTCTGATTACTTTTCCTTTATATGTGACGTCGTTTTTTCTCTTGCAGCTTTCAGTACTGTATTTTACATTTAGTGTTTTTACTATGATATGCTGTAGAGAGTTTATTTTCTGGTACTGTCTATTCAGTGTTCTGTGTGCTTCTTGTATGTGTATGTCTGTCCTTAATTTGGGGAATTTCTTCTATAATCATGTTGTAGATCTGGGCAATACCATTTACCTGAGATTCTTCTCCTTCCTCTGTTCCTATGATGCATAATTTGGTCTTTTCATAGTATCCCACAATTCCTGCATATTCCATTCCTGTATTTGCTTAAATTTTTCATAATATTTGCTTGAGTGGTCTAATTTGTCTACTTTATCTTGCAGTCGTGATACTCTGTTTTCCATTTCATTCATGCTATTGTTGAGGCTTTCTCCTGAGAGATCTGCCTACCTCTGCCTCCCAAGTGCTGGGATTAAAGGCATATGCCACCATGCCCAGCTCACATTCCTGCTTTTAAAAAAAAATTTCATATTGTTTGCCTAAGTGTTCCAATTCTTCAACTTTAACGCCCAATCTTGACATTCTGTTTTCTATTTCATTCATTCTTTGGTGAGAATTTTCCCTGTTGTTTCAAATTGGCTTATTGAGTTTTTCACTTCCTTCTTCATTTCAACCTAAATTTTCTTCAGTGTTTCTCTCTTTTGCAAATTCAGTCAGCAGTTTAGTCTCATTTTCTTTTAGCTCTTTGAGCTGTTTGTGTGTTCTATAAATTCATATTTATGAATCCATCCTCATATTTATGACCATTCTTTTAAATTATGTGTCCTATGTTATTTCTAGATGTTTCTTATTAAAGAACTCTTCTATAGGGTTGGTGGTATTTGGTGGGAACATATTATTTTGGTTTTTCATATTATTATTTTTTCATGTGATTTTTGCATGTGGATTTCTTTTGTTGTTTGTGATTCTACTATGAACCACAAGCCTTCCTTTGTTGACTTGAAGTCTGATTCTGTTTGTATTATTGATGTACCTCAGTTGCTCTTTGATTGGGTATGGAAAGCTGGTTGGTCTAGTTTTCAAGTTCTCTCTTTTGATTTTATATTGGAGGGACCAAAGAACTCTAGTTAAGCTACTCACGGGCATTCCAGGAGAATAAAATGGCCCTAGCAAACTATGAGTACTTCAGATGCCTTAGACTAATAGTGCCAAGGTCCAAGGAGAGGAGGTGGGAGATGGAAGTGCTGGTACCTACTAGTCAACAGGAAAGCTTGATCCTGGGGCAGTGGGAGGGACTGAAATTGGTCCCAAGGCAGGAGGATGGGCATGGAGGGATTTGGGAAGCTCACCCCAGAGAGGCCTAGTTTAGTCAGGCACTCTCAGGCACTCTCCAAAGGTCTGGGCCCTCACTAGCCAGCAGGGAAGCCTGGCCCTCATGAAAGTAGGAGGCATTGCAGGTGGTCCCAAAGCAAAGGGATGGCATGGTGTGAGTCCACACCAACACTCTCAGCAGTCTTCAAAAGTCCAAAATCTGTTTGTTTTATAGTATGCCATACATTAAAAATGCTACTAAGGTATTGTTGTCTTCCTTCAATTAGTGTTTAATCTTGTTCTGGCGGGCAGTTGAGTGGTAAGGTTATTCTATAGGATTAGTCCAAAGTACCTCCATTTTGGATATTGTCTTTCTTGGCTGTTAACCATGTTTAAATGACTAGTTTGTTGAAACTCCTACATTTTCGACGTAGTCTGCTCTCTAACTCTTCTGCTCCTGCAGCTTCCTACTAGTTTTTCTAAGTTGTTTCTGTGTTGTGTTTCACAGCTTTGTTTGCAGCCAAACATCCAGAAACTTTATGAAAATTGTTAACGATTCTCCTGTGTGTGTGTTCATGCCCTTTCTGTTATTCTTTATTGCAAATTTCAGTTCCTAAATCATCTATTAGCTTAGAAACCTCCAGGCTTCCATGAGTCTTCTGTGCTCTAATTGGGCTCTATCTCTCTATGCAGTTCTGGGGAACTGAACAGTAATGAAAATACAGGTGAGATGGGACTTACTATGTTTCCTGCTGCTGGGAAGAGCTTGGCATTTTTGTCTTCTTTTTCTTTAAGCATTTCCCCAAGCATTTTACAAAAATTTTACACTGCTAATAATGAGAAGGTTGAGATGTTTGTAGTTGTTTGACGGTGGCTATAATTTTTAAAAATGAAATTTCTTCTTCTTTCAGTCTCTTTACATAAGATAGATTTCCAAAGACAAACATATCCAGATAACATTCAGCTAATTCCTATATCAGTATTCATATTGAGAAAGTCATAAATTTTGGAGTTCACATCAATAATCTATAGTAGCCTAATGTCTCAAGAAGGTTCAAGACATTTACTAGCAAATGGAATTAAAATTTAAGGGGGTATAAGCCATGGAATGAGCTCAGTTTGCACTGATTTCAATCAATTTTTTCCTGTGAATGGCACAAAGCAAGAATAGTGTTTATAGATTATTCAAGATAAAAATGTTACTAAAAAGGTTTAAGCCGTTGGCATTACAGTTTACAGCCATAATCTCAGCACTCAGGAAGCAGAGATAGAAGGCTTGTGAGCTCACATCGAGCCTGGGCTGTATAACAAGATCTTGTCTCATACAGACAAGCAACAAGATTAAACCATTGCATGATTCACTATTAAAACTGTAATTGAATGCCTTTGTAATTTTAAAAGACACTTTAGCAGCAAATAAAGAGAACTGCACCAATGGTCTTAAAGTAAGAATTCTATATGCACAGAGAAAATTTATTCATAAGCATTTTTATTTTTTACTGAAATTTTTACATAAGCAAAATTGGTGGCTATATCCCTATAATAAGGATAAAGTAAAAAATTCAGTGGATGGCAATTCTATTCATGGCAAAATCCTGTCATTTTTCATTGCCTAAAAGATGTAATTCAGCTTTAAATGGTCCTGTATTACTTTGAAAATGGTTTAAAAACATATAATTTTGTATAAAGTTTATGCATTTAAAATGTTGACTATATTAGTGGAAGGGAGATAAATCATGGTGATAAAATACTATCATTATGGAGCATGTTAATCCATCATTTTGAATAGATACTCCATTAATCATCTACTTAAATTGCAATGCTCAAGTGATCATAATTGATTGTAATAGTTTGTACTAAAAATAAACACCAACAACGTGTGCTGTATTTGTAGGAATAGGACAGCACATAATGGGTTTCCAAACTATTATTTAGTCTCCATTTTAGTAATTCCATTTTATCAATCCTAAACACATTCAGTGTTAAGTACACATATTCAAAGGATAAGCTACTACAATAGTTATGCTAATTTTGTCAAAATTAATTGACTAAGTTCTAAGCTAAAGTTATATTCTCATGGCAACCAGGATATAACCTACATCATAAAATCTATTTGTATATTTAAAGTCAGTATTGCATAATCAAATTTCATAGCTTGGGATATTCTGCAGAAAGAGGATATAAACATTGCAGGCTACTAAGATTTCAAAATTTTGACAAAAATATCAAGATAAACCTACTCTCTGATCATTTTTCAACTTTTTTTATTAATTCTGGTACCTTTTTTTTTTTTAGAGATTGTATTAAGGTAAAATAACAGGAAATAGACCTGGCCTCTTCAACAAATACAGTTCTACTTTAAAATGTTTCTTTTGCTTTTGGGGGGTTTTTGGTCTTTTTTGAGACAGGGTCTCCCTGTAGCCCCAGCTGTCCTGAAACTTACTATGTAGACCAGGTTGGCCTCAAACTCACAGAGATCCGCCTCCCTCTGCCTCCTGAGTGCTGGGATTAAAGGCTTGTGACATCACACCCTCCCAAAATGTTTTTGTGTTCCAAAATTTCACCTGATGTGAGTTTTTGCAAGAAAATAATTCACTTAAAATAAAATTAATAGCATAAATTGTAAAATATTTTCGTAAAATATGTAAGCAAGAGTAAATAATTTGATTGTAGAGTAAAATCAATGATTAAGCAAGAGATTAAGACTTCTGTTCTCTAAGTAACTACTTTGCCTTTGCAAGGTAACAGAGAAATAAAACATTAAACAGTATAAAACAAGGCTAGGTATAAGAATGCTCCTTGGATAAGGTAAAGAAGCTGTGACTGGAAATACATGACAAACAATAGCAGACACAAGACTCAAGCCAAAGTAAAACTGGAAAAGTACATCATGAGAAAGGTTTTAGCCAATGATTACTTTAAATTAAAAAACAAAAACAAAAAAACAATAATCTGTAGTCCAATTTTGAGTAATGTATAAAGCCATGCCCTGATAATGCCTTTGAGATACATGGTTGTTGTTCTCAGATTTTAGACTATGGCTGGACAGTGACTCTTTTTCCCTTAATGCATTTCTGTTGCATACAACCATAGATAGATCAAAAGATAGATTAAAATATCACACGCATCTGTAAATTCGTTAAAGTCAGTGTATGGAGTGCAATCATGCCGGCTTATGGATGAAACTTTAAAGCCCATTCACAGCTCAAGTCATAATAAATATTGGAGCATGGGAATAGAAAGATGCTGGAAAATATAATCTCATGGCCACTCATGATCTGGATGGCCAATATTCAACAAATTATTTCTGTGTCTGCATATTCCTAGATGTCAATAAAGAGAACTTTGCCACTACTTGGTCAAGTCACATCCATGTACCAAATGATCTGGCCAAAGTGTTGTGGTCAAATGAGATTATATATGAAATATAATGAAAAATACAGACAATAAGTAAATGTTAGTGATAGACTGCATAAGAAAAATAATAGAAGAGTAAAGCAACACAATAGCAAATATTACCTTCAAAAATCATCTGAAAAATTGCTTACAAATTTGTTGATATAATCTTCAACAAATATTTGTATAAAATTTGTTCATAAATTATATTTGAGAAAAGCAGAAGTATGCACTATAAAATTACACTATAAGATTTTGATGATAATGAGAAAGATTTGTATAGGTCCACAGTACCACATTTGTAACAGTCTTACAAATGATTCTTCTCTTTAATCCTAAATAATATCGACTTGGAAAACTACATTATTATGATAATGTCGTGCATGTATTTCAAAGGTTTTTCAGTTTCCTATAACTTTCTAGTAAGTGAACTTTGTTGATAATCTAGTGGCAATCATTATTCACCTTGTTACTATAATTTAAGTTCTTATAGTATTCAGAACCAATTTACTGTTCTAATTATTATTTTATTGGTGTATATCCATTGCACATGGTGTTGTATTTGATTAAGAAAACTTATCTCAAGTATATCATGCATTTTGGCCATATTCTTGCCCCCATGATCTCCATATTGGCCTCCTCCCAATTACACTCTGTTCTGGTTTGTTTCTCCAATACTGTGACAAAATACTCTGACCAATATCAACTTGGGGAGGAAAAGGTTTATTCGGCTTACATCTCCCAGGTCACAGTTCACAGGGAGCCCAAGGCACAAACTCAGGGCAGGAACCTGGAGGTGGGCACTGAAGCAGAGGCCGTGGAGGAACATTGTTTACTGGCTTGCCCCCCTGGCCCCTGCTCAGCATGCTTTCTTGTGCAATACAGGCCCACCTGCCCAGGGGTGGCACCTCCCAAGTGGATTGGGCCCGCCTACATCATTCAACAATCAAGAAGATGCCCCATAGACATGGCTACAGGTCAGTCTTATGGAGGAAATTTCTCAACTGAGGCTCCCTCAACTATGGTGTGTAAAGTTGACACTAAAGCTATCCAGCACAATTGACCCCTTGTCAACTTGACACAAACACATCACTATTAAATATCCTTTCCAATTCTTATCCCCAAGATATGATGTTAACATTATTATCACAACATAAGACAGTACAAACTTGAAAACCCCATAGTCATTAAAAAATCCAAGCACTTAAAAGTCCACAGCCTCTTTTAAAATTCTATTAACTGGGGCCTCCTGAAATTCCAAAGCAAGCACTGTCTTACTTCAAAGGGAAGAATAAGGCACACTTAAGTGAAACCTAAGTCCATCAAAGTAGCTCAAGGCTGGACACCTGAGATTCACTCATGATCATCTCAGCTCCAAAAGGTTCTGACAGATCCACCTCTCTGACCCTGCCATCCACAGAACACACAGCTTGTCTCAAAGACCCAGGCTGGCACAATTCCACAACTGCTGCTGTCCTTGGTGGTTGTCCCATGGTCCCAGCATCTCCAAAAAGCTGGAGTCTCCACCAAAACTGAGGCTACACCTTCACCAATGGCCTCTTCTTGCCTCTTGGGTTGTAAAACCTCAGGTTCTTTCCATGACCCCTTCAATCCTGAGGTCTTAACTGCAACTGAAGCTGCACATTCACCTATGGCCTTTCCTGGCCTCAGCGTGCCAAGCCTCAGCTGCTCTCTGTGACCCCTTCATGCTTTCAACACCAGAACCATGCAGGAGACTCTTACACATTACCAAGTCCTGATTTCAGCTTGAGATAGAGGCTCAGATTCCCTCTTCCCTCTGTGAACTGACTCTGAGGAAATACCTCCCAGAAGACTTCACCACAGTGATGCTGGTCTCTTGTTTCTTACAGCTGATTTTTCATCCCCAGCTAACCAGCATCAAATGTCCCAGTAAAGCAAAGGTTTTACTTCAGCTCCTGGTCTCTTCTTCTCACAGCTGATTCTTCTACTTTTAGATTTTTCAGTTATCTCAGTACTGGATGAATTAATTTTTGTTCCCATCATCAGTATATAAAGGTTCTCTTACCCCCTACATCCAAGCCAGCACTTGTTTTCTTTATTATAGTGATTTTGACTCAGGTAAGATAAAATATCAATGCAGATTTAATTCATATTTTCTTGATGACCAAAGTTATAAAATATTTTTATATGTTTACTGATTATTTGCTCTTCATTTTTTCATATCTGTCATTTCATCAGGCTGTTTTTAACATACATACTTATTGATTCTTTGAGAAAGTCATACAATGTATTTTGATCATATTCAAACCCCTAACTCCTGTCTCCACCACCATCTTCTCCCTTGCCTGACTTCAGGTCCTCTTTTTTTTCAAATTATTTATTGAATAACCACATGATTAGAAGCAGCATTTCATTACAACATTAATATACTAAATAACAATTTCCAGAGAAAAGATGCATCTCTTTCAATATTTGCTGTAAATTTTGAGGTTCACAGTTGAATTAATACAGTCATACAATATTGAACTCAGTATAAACACTATAAGACATGAAATTGAATGAAGTTTTAACCTTTAAAAAAGATCTCCATTTCATTTTGAAATATAGTGTTTCATACAGAAAAAACTCATTTTTAATGGTACTAACACTTAGATGTTTGCACATTTGTCTCTAATCTCCATGTACCTGATTATTACTAGTCACAGTTGGTTGCTTTCTGAGATCCTTGGTATCTGAGCATGGATATAAAGTCATCGGGTGGATTTCAATGGTAATGTTTTTCACCGCCATTAATTAACATGAAGCAAATTTTTATGCTTCTTCCTCAAATATAACTCATTTTTTATTTGTTGATTTTTTGTGTGTATTTCATATAGAACATCCAAAGCAATCATATTCATCTATATATCCACATCACAAATGGAAACGTCCCATAGATTCCACCCCACCCTAGAGCCCATATATTCTGTCATCCCTCTTACTGTCCATTGTGTTGTTGGCAACCCCAGCCATTCCCCAGTGATTATCCATCTGCTGAATCTAGTCAGCCTATCTAGAGTTCCTTGTTTTAGAAAGATCGCCTCTTCCTTATCTAGCAGCAATCAGTTGCCAATATTCCTTTAGATAAGATTTGGGTCTGCTGTTAATTTTCCCAGTTCTATGCTGGGTTACTGTCTGGGAGTCTCTTGGCCCACCCTGGCCAACAACTCAAAGGAAGGTGTCTCCTGCCTGGTATTGTTTCTTGTTATGTAGCCTTTAGCTATACACATGGACTCTTAAGGAATAATATTGATCCCTTTAATCTTTGGTTATACATTCCTTTTGGGTGTTTAAGACCATACAGTTGGCCCAGAAAAAAAACAATTTATTTTTACTCTTAGGGTCATTTGAGGATCTTTTCTTCAGGGGTCCCATGGGCTTGGAAGGAGATCCTGGCTTTTTTCTTTTACCAGTTCCGCCTATGTGAAGATAAATCAAAGGTCCTGCTTGACCATGGCTGACTACACTTGGAAGCATTGAGGAAATGATTCCTCTGTGTTGACCCTACTCTTTGTAAACTGGCCACTGGTTCAAGTCCATCTCATGGGGTCTCTTCGGCCTCCTTGATCAAGAGGACAGGTGAACCACCACAATTACAGGACATTTTGAGAGATGTGCATAGTCCCCTGGAACTTAGTTGACTTAGGAGGGCAAGGAGCAAAAACTATCCTTTATGTTGGCTGTTAAACATCCAAGAAGGTTAGTTCCACCAGTCTGGTACTTTTAATTACCATATGCCATGCAGATAAAGCTTGGGCAAAGACCAAACATTCTCAGAAAAACCTTGCCTAGACATATATTATATTCCTTGAGCTAGTTGGATGCATAATTTGTCCATAGGTTCTTCAATTGACATAGATCGCTCTGATATTTTAAAACTAGCTAGGGATTATTTGTCTCTTGCATGGTCTAACCCTTCCATCATGCTTTCCCCAACTAAGGTGCCCCCATTTTTCCCATTTCTCCCTAAAACCCTTCTCCTATGGTCCCACCTCTCTTGAGTGCCTTCTTTTCCTTTATCCCCTAAGTTCCTTGTATAAGCCTCCCTCCCCCTTCCCCTTAAAATAACCCCATTTTTTATTCATCTCCCTTGTTAACGCCTGTTTCCTACTGTTCTTTTCTATCAGATTCTTTCTTTTCCCTTACCACCCTGGTTCATTTTCATTATCCTGATTCCTGTAGTTATGTCTGGACCACATGAGGAGAACATGTGTCATTTTTGTTTTGTTTTGGTTTTTTTTGAGTCTGTGTTACTTCACTTAGTATAACAGTTTCTAGTTCCATCCATTTACCTGCAAATTTCATGATTTCATCTTTCTTTACTGCTGAGTAAAACTCCATCCTATAAATGAACCACATTTTCATTATTCACCCATCAGTTGAGGGACACTTGGGTTGCTCCCATCTCTTAGCTACAAAAAGAGCAGCAACAAACATGGATGTATAGGTGCCTCTGCAATAGAATGAGTTCTCCGGGTTTATGCCAAGGAGTGGTATAACTGAGTCAAGTGGCAGGTTCATTTTTTAGTTTTTTAAGAGTTCTCCACACTACTTTCCAAAGGAGTGGAACAAGTTTGCAACCCCAGCAGCAGTTGATAAGCGTTCCCCTTTCCCCACATCCTCTCCAACATTTGGCATCATTTGTTCTCTTGATTGTACCCAGTCTGACTGGGATAAAATGAAATCTTAAAGTGATTTTAATTTGCACTTCCCTAATTACTAATGATGTTGAATACCTTTTCAGATGCTTCTTAGCCATCTTTATTTCTTCTTTTGAGAACTTTTATGCTTCTTAGCCCATCTTTTAATTGGGTTGCTTCCTTTCTTGATGCTTTGTTTTTTGAGTTCATTATATATTCTGGATGTTAAACCTCTGCCATATGTGTTGCTGGTGAATATTTTCTCCCATTCTGTGGGTCTTCTCTTCACTTCCTTGGTTGCATCTTTTGATGTACAGAAGCTTTTTTATTTTAATGAGGTCCTGTTTGCTGATTCTTGACCTTGTTTCCTGAGCAGTTGATGTCAGACAATCCTTTCTTACACATATATCTTGTAGGTTATTGGCAATGTTTTCTCCTAACAGTTTCAGACTTTCAGGCTTCACACTGAAAATTTTAAATCTTTAAACAAAGAGATTGAGGAAGACATCAGAAGATGGAAGAACCTCCCATGCTCATGTATTGGAAGAATTAATATTGTGAAAATGACCATCCTACCAAATGCCTTTCATAGACTCAATGCAATGCCAATCAAAATCCCCATGACATTCTTCACAGAATTGGAGAAAACCATCCTAAGATTCCTTTGGAAGCGCAAAAGACCTCAGATAGGCAAAGCAACCATGAGCACTAAGAGCAATGCCGGGGGATGACTATTCCAGATTTTAAGCTGTATTACAGAGCTATAGTCATAAAAACAACATGGTACTGGCACAAAAATAGACCCATAGATCAATGGAACAAAATTGAAGACCAAAATACAAGTACATGCAATTTCAGCCACCTGATATTTCAGCCACCTGACAAATGGGCCAAGAACATTCACTGGAGGAAAGACAGCATGTTCAGCAAATGGTGCTGGCAAAACTGGATCTCCACGTGTAGAAGAATGACACTAAACCTCTATCTTTAACCCTGCACAAATGGATCAAAAACCTCAATGTGAAGCACGTCCTCTTTTTTAAAGTTTACTAATTCTAATTTGTGTACCCAAATAGTTTTCAGTCTGAGTCTATCCTTGGGAATTGATTAACCTATCCATCTTCACATCCATAAAGAAAACTTACTGTGCCTCATCAAGAAGCTATTAGTTGCCAATAGTGGCTCAGGTCGTGTTGGGGCTTCTTGAGCACATCCTCACTTTCAAGCTAGGAGTTTGTTTCCATTGACCTTGCATTGGTCTTCTACATGCTGTGTCAATTGCTGTGAGTTCATATGTGTAACTGCCTTTCTTCTTGCAAACACTATTTTCTTATGATCATTCACTAACTCTGGCTCTTACAATATTTCTGCCCTCCCTCCTGAAATAATTCCTGAGCCTTTAGGGAAGACAGTGTGATATAGGTGTCTCATTTGAGACTAAACACTTCACATACTCTTACACTCTTCATGAATTGTGGGTCTCTGTTATTAAAACCAGCTGCAAGAAGCATCTCCGGTGAGAACTGAGAGATGCATTAATTTATGGGTATAATTATAGTAAGTCATTAGGAGTTGATTTAATATGATGTCCATTTACCCGAATAATAGCATTAGGTTCTCCCCTATGGCCTGTGAACTGTCTTGTCATAGATTCTCAGGCTTAATAACAGTACCAGCTGTGGGCTCCATCTTTTGAAGCCAGCCTTAAATCCAATCAGAAAGTGGTTGGTTATACCCATAATATTCATTTCACTGCAGCACCGGTTGACATATTTTGCTAGGCCAGTTCATTACTTTAACTCAGAGAGTTTACAACTGAACAAGGTTTATGATTCCTTTTCTCTTCTGATTGCATGCATAGCACCTTCCAGCACTATGAAAGTTAGCCAGCGGAGATGAAGTTATGAGGTCAGTACCAGCTTGATTTCTCTTTGTTTACGAATCATATATGCAGTGTCTTCAACAATAGGGTTTTACCGTCAAGTTCTTTTGAGTAACTAAGAACAATGGCAATACCCAATATTCTTTGAAAATCTATGAGACCAGCCTGTTCAAAGATTCAAAAGCGATAGTCCTTTTTCTGGCACTGGGTTTTATTTTCAATCTCATTTGTCAATTCTTTATTTGTGGCCTGCTGAATTGTTTTAAAAAAATAATCTACTCTGCCTATGTTTTGAAGGATCTTCCTCTAACAGTTTTTAGAGTTTGAGATCTTGCATTGCGGTCTTCGAACGATAATGATTTGGTTTTTGTACAGGGTGAGAAATAGAGATCTAGTTTCATTCTTTTAGGCATGAATGTCATGTTTTTCCAGCAGTATTTGTTGAGGGGGATTTTTTTTTCAGTGTATGGTGGTTGTAATTTGTGGGCTTGTGGCTAGGCTGTCTATCCTAGTCCACCTTTCTATGTCTATTTTTGTGACAATGCCGTGCAATTCTTGCTACTATGGCTCTATATGACTTGCTATTCTGATAGCTTCAGCATTGTTCTCTTCATTCAAAATTGCTTTGACCTTTGTTTTTCTTTGATTTAATATGAATTTTTACGTTTCTTTTTTTTTCTAGTTCTCTGAAAAATGTCATAAGGGTTGATATTGATATCAATTTGAATCTATAGACTGCTGTCATTTTCACTATACTGATTATACTAATCCATGAGCACAGGCCTTTCATCTTCTAGTGTCTTTAAATAATTTCTTAAGTGTTTCCAAAATGTTAATTGTAGAGTTGTTGTAAACCCAAGAACTTGTCTAAGCTTATTAATTTTGTTAAGTTTCTGGATAAGATTGTATTGTTGATTTCTTTTTCAATATGTTAATTTTTGGTATATAACAAAACTCATTAATTTTATATATTTGGTCTATTGCTGTTATATTAAAAGTTTTTATCAGTTCTAAGTTTCCAATGGAATCTTCGGGATTTCTTACTTACAGGATCATACTGTTTGAAAATAGAGGCAATTTGAATTATTCCTTTCCTAGCTGAATCCTCCTTGATTATTTCTCTTGTCTCATTTCTACGGCAGATTTTCCAATGACTGTGTTAATTAGGAGTGTGAAAAGTGGACATTCTTGTCTCCTTCCTGGCTTTTAGTGGTATTGTTTAAGTTTCCCCTCATTTAATATAACATTGGTTTAGGTTTATAACATATAGCCTTTATTATGTTGATGTATGTCCCATTTATACCTACTTTCTTCAGGGCTTTTATCATTAAGGGGTATTAGATTTCTCAAAAGCCTTTTCTGCATCTAATGAGATGACCACACATTTTCTGTCTTTGTCCATTAATGTGATGTATTACATGTATTGATTTGTGTTTGTTGAAACCAACTTGCATACTTGAATGAAACCTACAATTTGTGATAAATGATCTCTTCCATGTATAGTTGAATTTGGTTTGCAAATATTTATTGAGAAATTTTACATCTATCTTTCTCTTCTATCTTCTGTTTCTGTTGTGCCTTTATCTGGTTTTGGTGTCACGGTAATGCTGGCATTGTAAAATGAGTTTGTTAATGTGATTTTCTTTTACATACAATGGAAGATTTTGAGGAGCATCAGTAGTAGTTCTTTGGATTTATGGCACAATTGAGCTGTGAATTCATCTAAGTCTAGACTTTATAATTAGGAGAATTTATAATATTGTTTCTATTCCATTGCTTATTACAGATGGCTTTATTCTTGGTTTAATGTCAGTAATTTTTTTGTGTCTAGAAAAATTTCCACCTTTTCTGGGCTTTCCAATTTATTCAAATACTTTTTTCAAATTATGCCATAATGATTCTCTGAATTTCATTGTTATATACTGTAATGCTTCCTTTTTCATCTCTAACTGTATTAATTTGGATTTATTCTTTCTTTCATTTGGTTGGTTTGGTTAAGGGTTTGTCATATTTGCTTATCTCTTCACAGAGCCAAACTCATCATGTTATTAATTCTGTCCATTGTTCTTTTTGTGTCTATTTTACTCACTTATGCCCAGATCTTTATTTCTTTCTGTCTATTGATTTTGGGTTTGGCTTGATCTTCTTTTTCTAAAACATTGAGAAGTATCATTAAGTCATTTATTTAAGGTTTTTTATTTGAGACAATGTCACATATATCTCATGCTGACCTCAGACTCACGGAGTAGCAAAGGATGACCTTGAACAGATCTGCCTGCCTCCATTTCTCAGGTGCTGGGAATGCAGGTGTATGCCACTATGTCCATCTTCTAAAGGTTCTACAGACTAACTCAGAACTCATACATGTTATGCAAGAACTCCCCTAAATGAGGTACCAACTCAGCCCTGATTTTTTATTTTTATTAAATAATTTTATTATTTGATTATTTTATACATGTATGATGTGTTCTGAACAAACACATCCCCCAATCTTTTCCCACTAACTATTCCCAGATCTTTGCACCACATCTCTCTACCAACTTCATGTACTCATTATTTTTGACTCATGAGTACAATTAGTGCAACTGGCAGGTGCAAAAATATAAGGCTATCCTCATCTGGGAGTGTGGCTTCATGAACTTCTCCCCAAAATTCCAAGTTGGAATTTTGACTGTTTAAATCTAACACAAGTCTTGTGCACACAGCCACATAATGTTAGAATTTATAGGTATGGAATTCCTTTTAGAATCACTTTCATTGTATGTCATGAATTCATTATGTTGTGTTTCATTTTCATTCAACTCTAAGTATTTAATTTCTCTCCAAACATCTTGAATGATCTACTAGTCAGTCAATAATGTGCTATCAGTTTCTAGGGGTTTATGTGTTATGATTATCTTTTTATTGATTTCAAGTTGTATTCATTTTTGATCAAATATGCTGCAAAGTATATTATTTAAATGTTTTATGTGGGGGCTGGCGAAATGGCTCAGTGGTTAAGAGCACTGGCTGTTCTTGCAGAGGACCTGGGTTTGTTCCTCAGCACCCAAATGGCAGCTAACAACCGTCCTTAACTCCAGTTCCAAGGGATTTGATGTCCTCTTCTGACCTCTCAGGCATTGCATTCATACACATAAAATAAAATTAACAAATAAAATACGTGTAAAATTGTATGATCTTCTTATGGATTGTTACCTTTCTCAAAATGAAGAGCTCTTTAACTACAGACTGATTTTTTTTTTAGTTTTTGCAGATATGAATAGAGTTACACCTGCTTACTTTCTGCTTCCGTGTGTTTGGAAGACCTCTATCCATTAATACTAAGGTTATATTTGCCTTGTCCATTTCTTATAGCCCAAACAATGCGTGTGTCATGTAATCTGATCCAATTTGCCTGATTGCATCATTTGATTGGACAATTTAGAGCATTCAAAAGATTTATTGAAAGATTTATTTTAATTCCTATGATTTTGTTCTCTTTCCAATGTTTGTTACTTCCATAACCTTTATTAGCTTTATTGTTTTAGTGCAGTTTATTTTTTCTGAGTCCTCATTGGTGTGTTTATCTTTCTCTTTTGTGAGTAGATTTTTCTTCAGTAGCTTATGTAGTGTGCCTTTCTGATCATGAATTTATCTACATTCATCATGGATTTTTTTTCTTTCTCCTTCAGTTATGAAGGTAGCTTTACAAGATACAGTAATTTAGGTTGGCTCTGTCTTTTGGAGCTTGAAATACATCAGCTCGTGCCTTCTTAGCCTGTAGAGTTTCTTTTGAGAAATCTGCTATTGTTTTGATGGGTTTTCCTATATATGTGGCTTGGTGCTTCCCTTTTTTCACAAAACACTCTTTCTTTTCTCTGCACAATTAGAGTTTTGACTATAACATGGTCAGATGGATTTTTCTGGTCATATCTGTTTGGTATTCTAAATGCATCTTGTCTCTTTGCCTAGAATTGGGAAATATTCTGCTTGATTTTATTGATTATGTGTTCTCTGCTTTAACTAGAACGTCTCCCTTTTCTATTCCATGATTTATATATTTGGTCTTTAAATTGTGTTCCATATATCTCCAGTGCTTTGTTGGTACTTTTTCATCTTTTCCATTGTCTGAAAGTTCTAGTTTATCTTTCTTTTCTTCAAACCCTGATAGTCTGTCTTCTACTTGATCCATTGTAGTTGTCTGACTTTCCACTGAGTTTATTATTTGACTTACTGAACTAGATAGGCATTTCCAATTTTTCTATTCAATATTTTTTCAATTTTTCCTCTTACTGAATTCCTTTCTTATTCAATGTTAACTGCCTTATTTCATTCAGTTATTGGTTGTGTTCTCTTTGAATTATTTTAGGAATTTATTGATGTTCCCTATTGTGAAGGCTAATCTTGGCTGTCAGCTTGACTGTTATATAATTAACTAAAATGAGAGAGACTTTCTTTATCAGATTATTTAAAGATGGAAGACCCACCCTAAATGGACAGAACTTTCTGAAGGCAGCCCATATAAAAGGTCATGGCAGAAGGGAGCTTTTCACTTTTTGCCTGCTTATTGTCTCTCTCACTGACAAGATCATTTTTTTTTTTTTTTGCTGTGGCATTCCTTCTCCTATAGTAGAACCAATGTCTTCAAATTCTAATGTAGATCTCCATTAACCATTCAGTCCTTCAGTATCAGATTGGGACTGCTGACACATCCACCTGTTAGGGTTCCAAATAGCAGCAGCTTCCCCCCCTCTGCAACAGGGACCCACAGACTTTGGAGCCCAAAAAAGGGAACTTAGCTGATAAACACCTTGACCTTTAAGGTCAAGAAGAACAAACTCTGCTGAAAAGCAGCCTGCCTTTCCTCTGACCTCCAAAGATAAGATAAGCAGATTTCCTCTTATCTTAAGAGGGAAAAAGTAAACACTTCTAGACCCTAATCCTACCTGCTTTTCCTGCTTCCCCCTCCCTGATTTCTCCCCCAAACATTCCCCCCTTCCACACCCTAAAGCCCCCATATATAAAGTCCCAGCTCACAACCCGTGAGCTGACATCTCTCCCTTCCCTGAGGGAAAGGTGCCCTGTGCGTAATAAATCTGTATCCCACTGAGAATTCCATCTGTGCCTCGGTGCCTCCTCCATCCGTGCCACCCACCCGCTCGCTCTCTCCAACATTCCTACCTATCAGACGGTGCCAAAACCCGGCTCTTACTTCAAGGGACCTCGCACGTAAAACTTTTGGACTCACTTGTGGTTACTGGCCTCTGCGAACACCACTGATTCGGCCTTAAGGTACACTTCCACCCTCTATCTCTCTCCCCTCTCCCATTCCTTTCAGATCTCTCTCCCTCTCTCTCTCCCCTTTCCCCTTCACTACTCTCAGCCAGTTTTCGTTTCATCTCCTTTCCAATCAAATTCGGTCACTCCTGGACCTCACTCAAGGCCACTGGACAGCACTGGTTTCTACGACCGTTGAACTGCCCGGCACAGTTACTGTGTCTGTCCACACCCACCTGGGAGTCAGACCTGCCTCCCCGTCACACTCAAATCCTTTTCCCTGCCTCAGCTCCCTTCCCTTCCTCGCTCCTGCCATCTTTTGCCATCTTTTCCCCTAACATCTCATCTTTTCTCTCTCTCTCTCTCTCTCTCTCTCTCTCTCTCTCTCTCTCTCTCTCTCTCTCTCTCTCTCTCTCTCTCTCTCTCTCTCTCTCTCTCTCTCTCTCTCTCTCTCTCTCTCTCTCTCTCTCTCTCGGCCTCCAGGCCCACTACCTTGTTTCCTTCTACTTTGGCTCCTACTGGCTGGTCACGCACCACATTGCAGAACCTCTCCTAACTCGTTTTTACTTCCTCGAAATCACACCTGTGTGTGGGAGGTCCCACCCTGCCTTTGACTACTGGAGGCTGTGGTCACTGGCGGGGACACACACAACTTGTATTACCCCCCTCCAGTTATTGCCAGACACTGCCCTGGGGTTAAGGAATTTAACTCAAATCAGCAATAGAAAAAAAGGACGCTTTTCTTTTGTTGCCTGATTCTTCTCGTTCTCGTTTTTACGTGACCTAAGCCAAACCTTTCTCTTCCTGCTTTATCTCTCTCTCTCCCACCCCTCTCTCTCTCCCCACCCCCCGTAAGCTTCCTTTTTGTTCCCCCACCCACCAGCTGAGGTCTTTAACTCTTCTTTCGCCTTCCACCTAATCTGTTCCTATGGAAACCAAACACTCAAAACCTCAGGGTCTCATGCCTGTGGCCTGTCTTCTTAAATCTTTAAAAAAGCTTGGATTATCTCACATTATCAGATCAAAATGCCTAAAATTCTTTTGCACCATTTCCTGGCCTCAGTACAAACGAGATAATAACTCTGATTGGCCAAACACTGGAACCTTAGACCTCAATATTTTAGAAGATTTGGAAAACTTCTTTCAGCTTAACCACAAGCAGTCTGAACTACCCTACATCCACGCCTTTCTTGACCTCCGTGCTAATCCCTCCCTCTGTGTCAAATGTTCTTCCCACCAGGTCCTCCTGGCTAAGACAGTCCCACCAGATCCTGAAACTCCAAGGGCCTCTGCCCCTATCCCTCCTC
The DNA here is from genome assembly GCF_000622305.1 of Nannospalax galili. NCBI lineage: Eukaryota > Metazoa > Chordata > Mammalia > Rodentia > Spalacidae > Nannospalax > Nannospalax galili. Next base: position 1,925,390 of record NW_008360314.1, read on the forward strand.
CCTACCCCTCTGACTCACAATACCCTCCCTTGCCTTCCAGTCCAGGGGCCAGCCCAACTCCCCTCCCTTCTCTGCCTCAAACTCCCTCTCTGCTATCTTCCCCCTCCCTTCTTCTGCATTCTGAGTCTGACACTCACTCTTTTAATTCCCCTTTATTCAAGGAAATCCAAAATCTTAAACACCTCATTCTGACTTCTAACTCAAATACCCCATTTACCCCTCCTGTATCTGCTTCTACTTCAATTCCAGACCCCGCCTCAGACACCCCTGCCCCTACATCCTCTCATGGACAGGACACCCCTCCCATCTCTCCCACTTCAGCTTCCTCCCAGGACCCCCCTTCTTCTCTTCTGCCTCCTCCCAAGCCCTCTCCTGTGTCAACCCATACCCATTCCCACACCCAGTCTCAGCCCCCTTCCCATGGCATTTTTCCCTTCAGGGAGGTGTCAGGCATGGAAGAGATTGTCAAAGTACATGTGCCTTTCTCTCTTGGAGATCTTTCTCAACTACAGCGTAAAATTGGTTCCTTTTCCACTAATCCTACTCACTTCATACAAGAGTTTAAATATATTACTCGCAGCTATGATCTAACCTGGCATGATCTCTTTATGATTCTCCAGTCTACCCTCACCCCTGATGAGAGACATAGGGTCTGGACAGCAGCACAGGAATATGCTAATGAGCTTCATCCTACTAACCAAGCTCACCCTATTGGCAGTGAGGCAGTTCCCCTTCAGGACCCTGGGTGGGATTACCAACCCCCACCAGGAGGTCAGGTCAGACCTTCCCCAGGTAGAGCAGCCAGGGACCACATGATCACTTGCCTCCTGACAGGCCTACAGAGTGCTTCACCCCCTAAGGTAGTTAATTTTGAAAAGCTTAGGTTGATTACTCAGGGCTCTGCTGAAACCCCAGCTCAGTTTATGGACAGACTTACTGACGCCCTGGTTCAGTACACCAATTATGGCCCAGAGTCCAGAGAGGGATGGCTTATGCTCAATCACACTCTATTTTACAATCAGCCACAGACATCA
>NW_008360314.1:1927008-1934653 GCF_000622305.1 Nannospalax galili
TATCACGATGGAGGAGCCCAGGGTTTCAGCCATGGTGGTGGGTAAGATTATTAATTTCATTACTGACACTGGTGCATCATGGTCAGTTCTCCTTTCCTACTCTGGTAAATTTTTTCCATCATAGATCTCTGTGGTGGGGGTTGATGGGAAGCCTCACAACCCCAAATCAACAGGACCCTTAGCCTGTGTATTCTGGATGGTGCCTTTAACTCACTCCTTCCTGGTTATGCCCACCTGCCCAATCCCACTACTTGGCAGGGTTCTCATGCAAAAGCTCCCCCTTTCTATTTCTCTCCCACCTTTCTCCTTTCCCCTGTACCTTCTCCTCCCCAAGCCAGATCTTTGCCCCTTCCCCCCACTGAAGTAAATCCCAAGGTCTGGGACACCTCAGCCCCAGGACTAGCCTCTCATCACCCTCCTATCCACATTCTCTTAAAGGACCCCTCCCTATTTCCCAGCAGATCCCAATACCCAATTGCAGTCAAACACCGCTATGGACTTAAGCCCATAATTCAAAGGCTTATGAGTGCTAACCTCCTTAAACCCACCACCATGGCTGAAACCCTGGGCTCCTCCATTGTGATAGTCATAGAAACAGTGGGCCTGAGAAGCCAGGGGGTCGTCAGTCTTCAGCTGCCAGGCCTAGAAGGTCATTCACTGAAGCCTGTAAATGAGGCTGGACCTGGGAGGTGAGTGGCCTTCCGTGCCATTGCAAAGGACAATCAACTCTCCAGTGACCTTGTTGCCCACAGGAAGGACAGGGTCCGGGTGGTGGCCGTGGGTTACGGCATTGTCTTACCCAATGTCCAGTTGCTCTGCACTTGAAGCAGGGTCCTGGCGGATGTCGTTGGGCTCCATTGGTGTTCGAAGTGTTCTTGGGAGGAGCCCTTAGGACTGCAGCCATAAGCTGGTACTTTTGCTTGGACAGGGTAAGCTTTTCTGCCTTCTCCTGTTCCTCTCGGTTATACTTTAAATGCCGTGTCCAAGAGATCTCTTGTGGGGGTTTCAGGGCCCTTGTCTAAGCACCTAAGTTTCCTTCTAATATCTGGAGCTGATTGTAAGATAAAGTGGTGGTGAAGCATAAGCTGTCCCTCTGCAGACTCTGGGTCATACTTGGTATACTGGACCAGAGCATCAGTGAGTCTGTCCATAAACTGAGCTGGGGTTTCAGCAGAGCCCTGAGTAACCAATCTAAGCTTTTCAAAGTTAACTACCTTAGGGGGTGAAGCTCTCTGAAGACCTGTCAGGAGGCAAGTGATCATGTGGTCCCTGCCTTCTCTACCTGGGGAAGGTCCTGTCTGACCTCCTGGTGGGGGTTGGTAATCCCACCCAGGGTCCTGAAGGGGAACTGCCTCACTGCCAATAGGGTGAGCTTGGTTAGTAGAATGAAGCTCATTAGCATATTCCTGTGCTGCTGTCCAGACCCTATGTCTCTCGTCAGGGGTGAGGGTAGACTGGAGAATCATAAAGAGATCACGCCAGGTTAGATCATGGCTGCGAGTAATATATTTAAACTCGTATGAAATGAGTAGGATTAATAGAAAAAGAGCCTATTCTGCACTCGAGCTGAGATAGATCTCCAAGAAAGATTACTTTGACAATCCCTTCCACGCCTGGCACCTCCCTGAGGGGAAAAATGCCATGGGAAGGGGGCTGAGACTGGGTGTGGGAATGGGTATGGGTTGACACAGGAGAGGGGTTGGGAGGAGGCAGAAGAGTAGGAGAAGGGGAGTCCTGGGAGGAAGCTGAAGTGGGAGAGATGGGAGGGGTGTCCTGTCCATGAGAGGATGTAGGGGCAGGGGTATCTGAGGCAGGGTCTGCAATTAAAGTAGAAGCAGATACAGGAGGGGTAAATGGGGTATTTGAGTTAGAAGTCAGAATGAGGTGTTTAAGATTTTGGATTTCCTTGAATAAAGGGGAATTAAAAGAGTGAGTGTCAGACTCAGAATGCTGAGGAAGCGAGGGGGAAGATAGCAGAGAGGGAGTTTGAGGCAGAGAAGGGAGGGGAGTTGGGCTAGCCCCTGGACTGGAAGGCAAGGGAGGGTATAGTTATGGGAGGGCAGGGGGAGGACTTGGTTGTGCCTCAGACTTGGGAGCAGGGGGTTCTTGGGGCTGGGTTCTGATAGGGGGCAGTTTATCAGCTATGGAAGGATCAAAAGCAGAGTCAGAGGGGTAGGGAGGAGGGAGAGGGGCAGAGTCCCTTGGAGTTTCAGGACCTGGTGAGACTGTCTTAGCCAGGAGGACCTGGTTTGAAGAACATTTGACACAGAGGGAGGGATTAGCATGGAGGTCAAGAAAAGCATGGATGTAGGATAGTTCAGACTGCTTGCCATTATGCTGGCAGAAGTTTTCCAAATCTTTTAAAATATTGAGGTTTAAGGTTCCAGTGTTTGGCCAAACAGAGTTATTATCTAGTTTGTACTGAGGCCAGGAAGTGCTACACAATAATTTTAGGTGTTTTGATCTGATAGTCTGAGATAATCCTAGCTTTTTTAAGGATTTAAGAAGACAAGCCACAGGTGTGAGACCCTGAGGTTTTGAGTGTTTGGTTCCCATAGCAACGGATTAGGTGGAAAGCGAAAGAAGAGTTAAAGACCTCAGCTGGTGGGTGGGGGAACAAAAAGGAAGATTACAGGTGGGTGGGGGAACAAAGAGGAAGCTTATTGCCCTGAGGGGAGAGAGGTGGAGTCAGTGCAGGAGCGAGTAAGCTTCCAGAGAAGAGAGAGAGAGAGAGAGAGAGAGAGAGAGAGAGCAGGAAGAGAAAGGTTTGTCTTAGGTCATGTAAAAACGAGAACGAGAAGAATCAGGCAACAAAAGAAAAGCGTCCTTTTTTTCTATTGCTTACTCAAGTGAAATTCCTGAACCCCAGGGCAGCGTCCTGCAATCACTACGGGGGGGGGGGATATGAGTTGTGCATGTCCCTGCCAGTGACCACAGCATCCTGTAGTCAAAGGCAGGGCGGAACCTCCCACACACCGGTGTGATTTTGAGAGAGTGAAAATGAGTTAGGAGAGGTTCTGCAATGTGGTACGTGACCAGCCAGTAGGAGAGTGGGTCCGGAGGCCAAGATGGACCGGGAGAGGAGAAGAATGGAGAGGCCTAGATGAAGCTCAGGGTTGCCAGTGAACGGAGGGAGAGGAGAGAGAGAGAGAGGGAGAGAGAGAGAGAGAGAGAGAGAGAGAGAGAGAGAAAGAAAGAGAGAAGATGAGATGTTAGGGGAAAAAAGAATTTCCCTGTAGCCCCAGCTGTCCTGGAACTGACTATGTAGATAAGACTGTCCTCAGTCTTGAAAGATATACTTGTCTCTGTCGCTCAAGTGCTGGGATTAAAAGCCTGCCCCACCATGCCTGGTTTATGTCTCATTTATTAAGACAGTGTTGTCCAGTGGCCGTGAGTGAGGTCCGGGAGTGACCGAATTTGATTGGAAAGGAGATGAAAAGAAAACTGGCTGAGAGTAGTGAAGGGGAAAGGGGAGAGAAAGAGGGAGAGAGAGCTGAAAGGAACGGGAGAGGGGAGAGAGATAGAGGGTGGAAGTGTACCTTAATGCCGAATCAGTGGTGTTCGCAGAGGCCAGTAACGACAAGCGAGTCCGAAAGTTTTATGTGTGAGATCCCTTGAAGTAAGAGCCAGGTTTTGGCACCATCTGACAGGTAGGAATGTTGGAGAGAGTGAGTGGCGCAAATGGAGGAGGCACCGAGGCACAGATGGAATTCTCAGCAGAATACAGATTTACCTCACACAGGGCGCCTTTCCCTTGGGGATGGGAGAGATGTCAGGGAAGGGAAGGGAAGGGAAGGGAAGGGAAGGGAAGGGAATGATGTCAGGGAAGGGAAGGGAAGGGAAGGGAAAGATGTCAGCACACGGGTTGTGAGCTGGGACTTTATATATGGGGGCTCTAGTGTGTGGAAGGGGGGGAATGTTTGGGGGAGAAATCAGGGAGGGGGAAGCAGGAAAAGCAGGTAGGATTAGGGTCTGGAAGTGTTTACTTTTTCCCTCTTAAGATAAGAGGAAATCTGCTTATCTTATCTTTGGAGGTCAGAGGAAAGGCAGGCTGCTTCTCAGCAGAATTTGTTCTTCTTGACCTCAAAGATAAAGGCACTTATTAGCTAAGTTCCCTTTTTTGGGCTCCAAAGTCTATAGGTCCCTGTTGGGGAGAGGGGAAGCTGCTGCTGTTTGGAACCCTAACATTTCCTAGATACCTTTCATGCTTATTATGTTTCTGTGTTGGGAGTTGGACATTTTGATGGTTTGAATGAAAATGGTACTGAGAGTGAGGTGTTGACTGTGAAGAATCTGACGAGGTGGGGCTTTGGAAGTTAGGGCTAGAAAAGTGGTAGATTGCTGTAAACAGAGCTTAACAGGCCTGGGAGAAAGTAGTGCTAAGAATAATGTAGTTCCACAGGGAAATAAGGACTTAAGGACCACTTGGGATATTTTCACAAAGAGCATGGTTGGAGTCTGCCCTAGACCAAAAACCTTGCCTGAGGCTACGTTGAAAAGCCATGGACTAATTTCTTTGGCAGAAGAAATTTCAAGATACCCTAATGTAGAAATGGTGGCATGGCTATTAATGGTGAATATTATGTGGATCTACAGTGAAAGAGTACAAATGGGGCAGAAAGAAATACAGCTTGGATTGAAAAAGAGCACTAGGAAGATAAATGTTGGAGCCCTAGCATGTGATGGAGAGGATGCCATTGATTAGGAGATTAAAGTGATTAAAGAGATTGAAGTGATTAAGGAAGGGCTTAGAGATTCAAACTTAAACAATGGAGAGAGTGCCTCCAGGGCAAGGCCACACCCAGTTAAGCCTCCAACTTGCGAAAGGAAAATGCTGCCAGAGCCACTGGAGAGGAAAGCTTCTAAAATGGATAAAGCAGACTGGAGCCCATCCCAAACTTGCTGTCAAACTTGGCAGTGTTGCTCACCTGGTGCTGGCTTGATAGGCATGAAAGATGGAAGAGTGAAGGGGTCATCAGTTCTTCCTCTGAGGTTTCACAGAGCCTCACAGGCCAGGCAGCGTACCTTTGCCTGGAGAAGGCTCTGCTAGGCCATTGCGTGAAGCTGTGAAGGTGAAACCTGGTTGGCAATGGAGACTCCAAGAAGTTCATGATGACAGAGCTGTGAGGCATCTGCCAAGAAGACCTGCATACAGGGAGTGGTACCAGCACAAGACAGAGAGATGTGTGTTTCACACAGCAAAACTAAAGAGACTGAGCCATCCAAGTACGCCCTTTGGAAGTAAAGTCCCAGAAGTTGGACATGGAGCTATTGGATTTGGTGTTTGTCCTGATGGTTTTCAGTCTTGTTTTGGTCCGGTATTTCCTTACTATGCGTCTATTCCTCCCTTTTGGAATGGTAATGTGTATTTGGTTCCACTGTATTTTGGGAGTATGTAATTTGTCTTTTGATTTTATAGAGGCTTACAGTTATTTACTTGAGTCTCAGAAGAGACCTTGGACTGTGGACTTTTAAACAGTATTGAGACTGATGATGACTATGGGGACTTTTAACGTTGGACTAAATGCATTTTGCATTTTAAATAGTCATGAGCCTATGGAGGCCAGGGGTGGAATGTGATGGTTTGAATGGAAATGTCCCCCATAGGCTCCAAGTGTTTGGACATTTTGTCTCCAGATGATGGCACTGTTTTGGGAGGTTTTAGAAGGTGTGGCTATCCTGGAAGAAGCATGTCACTGGGGGTAGGCTTAGAGAATTCTTAAGCCTTGGCAGATCTCCTGTTGCTCTTGCTTCTTGTGTCTGCGTGATGATGTGAAAGCTTAGCTTCTGCTGCTCCTGCTCCAGCCACCTCCAGCCACCATGCCTCCCTGCCGTGACTGACTGTAATTCCCCTGGAACCATAAGCTCAAATAAACTCTTCCTCCTACAAATTGCTTGGGTCAGTGATTCTATCATAGCAATAGAAAAATGACTAGTACAGACATCTAGGATTAGATCAATGATTAGATTTTTTAAATTCAACTATATTCTTTTCCTTTTTTCTTTTCTTTTTAATTTTTACAAAAACTTTATTGAGAATTTTAAAGATGTATATAAGGTGTTTTGATCAAATCCATGCTCACTCCCTCCCTGCCAAGATTTCCCCTCTGAAGAGGTTACCCGAAAATCTTTTAAGGATTAGATACAAGCTCCCAAATACTTTTGACATCCCTGGCCTTTGGAAGAGAGCACACCAGCAACAGGCCCAAGGAAATTTTGACTTTTAGCCAAGAACCTGGCCACTTTTCTTTGGGGTCTTTTTCCCTAACTGCCTAGCCAATTCCTATCTCCTATTCTTATCACACAATTTTCTGAAGGGGTTACCCAAATTGTTAATAGGGAAGAGGGACACAGACTGCTCTGGCTTCTTCCATGCTGAACAGGGACACAGGGTGGGGCAATTGGAGTACCCCTTCAGTGGGTCTGTCTAAAAGACTCCCAGATTGCATAACTCTTGTCTCTAAGGGAAGAAGAAAGTCCTTGAATCATGAATAGGAGATGGGAAGGAGAAGTAAAGGCAAGAATAATTAGCATTACAAGTTCTAGACAGGGAACTAGCAAAAAGTCAGAACAGAGAAATTTCCAAATATTCATATGAGAGTCCATTGGAGTTTCTTGACAAGGACTTCCAAAAGCATCCCTCTATTGGGTTCTTCCTCTTTTGTCTTCCAAGGCTGAACTAGTTGGCTGGGAAGAGGTGTATTCTTTTCTATAAGTATTTGCAATGTTATGGAGGACCAGGTTATAGTACAAGTGAAGTTTCATTTCTCTCCACTGGACTAAAAGTGTAGATCAATGGCTGAACCATCAGTCCATGCACTCAAAGCACCAAGTTGAATCATAACTGATAGGTTAACAATGAAAATATAGTAATTGTAGCAGCCACTGTTTAGATTTTCTTGCTTCTTGCTGTTTGTGTTTTTATAGTAGATGGAATCCAACTGAAATGGGCCAACAGTCCATGGAAAACAGAGGATGCAGACACCTGAAAGTTCAGTGCCTTGCCACAATGGGAGAAAGATCATCCCAAACTTATCACCCCCTCCAAGGCTAAGGGACTTTTGCCAAAGAGGTTGGCAGAAAGAATGTAAGAGCCAGAGGAAGAAGTGGAGTGTTAACTGGAAGTGTCCTCCATTCTCCACTATGCCAGCAAGCTATAGTCACACCTTCTTCCCATGCTCCTTCTCACACTCATCAAAGAGTTGACCTCAGCTGCATGTGGGGGAAGGGCTAAGGATATATAAGCCAAGAATGTCATACAGTACCTCTCTTGCCATTTTGTACGACTCCCAGGAAGTCACAGGATCTATATTTGAGTGTGGACTTTCCAGCACAGCTGTAAATGGTGGAGGGGTACCCACTCTTCTATAAATTAACCCCCACCCACCCTATGCTCTGTTAGAAAGCCCAATAAACTCATTAGGATTAAAAAAAAAAAAGACAGCACTAATGGAAACCATTATTCCACCAGAGTTTACCCCATTTTGGCAAATCTTTTGGTCTTTGATTTCTTATTCCTATCCCCCCCCCTTAAAATTCATTGTATATTTTTTTTAATTATTTTATTCTTATTTTATGTGTATGAGTGTATTGCCTGCATGTATGTAAGTGCACCTGTGTCTTGCAATGCCTGCGGAGTCAGAAG
>NW_008360314.1:1935592-1983378 GCF_000622305.1 Nannospalax galili
ATTTATTAAAAAGTAAAAATTTTTATCAGTCTAGGAAAGTGATAGAAGTAGGTTCTTCTCTAGGGTTTATGACCTCTCCAACAATGTGAACTTGGTTATGTTTACAGTAGCATGTGTGAATTCCCTCCTATAGAGTGATCTTAAGTCTAATTACACAGCTGTTGGTTAACTCTAAGATAAAAGTGTTACTACTACTCCATTAATAATAATTTGCTGGGCTGGTCATTGTTGTGATTCATAAGTCTTACAGTTGGGTAAGACCATTGATTGGTTTTCTCCTGTGGCAGCTTGAAATTCTCATAGTGCTTTCTGAGACTATTAGAGCTACTCTGGGGAGGAGGTTTCCAGGTCAGTTCAAGTTCAGTTGCTCCAAGTCCTAAGTCCAAAGTATCTTGTTTCTTCAGTAAGCAATAAGGTTTTATATTCAAGATTTGGGAGGGGGATCAAGAGCTGTGGCAATAGCCTATTTTATTTGGGGAATCTCTTGGAGTAAGTACTCTAACAATTTGAAAGTACTTTCCCTTGCCTGGTACTGTCATTGTATTATATAGCCTTCAGCTGTATGCACATGCTTACATCGATATGTATATTTTTAAATAAACCTATGAAATAATACTTTTCCCTTTTGTTTTTCATTCCATATAAGCATTATTTCTCTCTCTTTCCTCTCTCTCTCCCTCTTTACTCTTCCTTCCTCAGTAAAATTTACTCTCATTTTCTGAATTTCTTCCTAGTGAGAGGAGAGAGGTCAAGAGAGAGAATAGGTGATAATCAGGGGACATGCTCAAAATGCATTATATATTTGTACAAAATTGGTTTATGTAATATTGTATAATAAAGGTTATATAAAAGGTATGCTAAAAAAAGGTTAAATATTTTAAAGGAAAAATAAGAGGCAATGACAGTGCAGTGTGATCTAAGATATGATTTACTAAGGGTAAGAATGGAAAGTAAATAAAGTGGATGAAACAAGAAAGAAGGAGGAGATAAAGGCCATCCCAGCTAAAAGGAGAATGAAGAGGAAAAGATAAAAATATCCAATCGGATAACCAAAAGAAATCCCAGAAGGCTGAAGCTGGTTCATTGGTTTGAAATTGGGTCATAAATAAGAAAGTATAAAAGTAAAGGAATGAGAACTGAAAGTGGATTTCCTTACCTTGACTTAACAGTGAGGTCTGTCTCTGTGCGGTGCACACAGGGTCAAGATGGCCTTGAACTCAGAGATCTGCCCGCCTCTGCCTCCTGAGTGCTGGGATTAAAGGCATGTGCCACCACAAGTGGTTTTCCCCAAAGTTTTGAGATTGTATTTGGGAATGCAAACCCCAGCAAAGACTCAGTGTGACTCCATGACATCCCTAGATCTTCTTTCCTCTATGTGAGTTCAAACTATCTCAACCCTTCCTGAACATCCTTACATGAGTTTCCAGTTTTATGGTGATGTGCTCAGTTTGGGATTCTGTTTGTTTCTGACACTCCAGTTTGTAACTCCAGGCAGAAGATTCAAGAAGTCAGAGAAAGCAACACTCCTTTATGTCCCTCTTTTCAGTAATCATAACACTAAAGAGAAAGGAAAAAGTTATTCAATAATTGATAAAAAGAAAGTTACTTAATTTTCATTTTGTTTATCCAAAATTAACCAGATCCCTGATCCTGTCATGGTAGAAAATATAAATAGAATAATTTTTTCTAAGAACCATGGTGGAATAGTGAAGGGTTAAAATCTACAGTATTTTAAAAACTAGACAAAATAGTAAAAATTCACTAGACCACTGGAAAATATATTTTCTATTGAAAAAATTTAAAGGACAATAATTTACTTTGCATTATCAGATTCTTTGATAAAGTATGTTCTTTAGCAGGCTCTGTGATTAAAATTCGATGAAATAAAATTCGGTGAAATCTTTATCAAATCCCTTTATCTGTCTGTAGTACATAATACCTTTTAAATACAAATAATTTACCTGACATAATGGAGCATATTTATGCTGTGGAACTGTTGAGATAAACATAAATATTCTATAGACATGAGTTGCTGGTTGATATTTTTAATATAAGAATATTCCACATAGTCCTCATTTGTATTTAAAATACATGTTGTCATGGAATGTATGTTTACTGACATATGTGAATACACCAAATAACAGAGCACTGCATTGATTTCCTCACTATGGTCAAAAAGTCTAAGTTTGGCACTTAAACTAAGCCATCCTCAAATTTCACAAGATCTTAGCTCTCATTCTTACTTCTCAGAACTGTACAAAAAGACTGTATGGATTCTAAATTTTTCAACATATTTCTCAGCTAATTTGTGATATAATATGAAGCAATTGTATATTCTAAAAGACCAGATGTGTCTCTCCATCATCAATGGCTTCCTATACTAAATTCTTTTTCTCCTAGCCTTCTAGAATATGTGGACATGCACACAAAGCTATGAATTATGTGGAAGCTAGTTCACTCAGTGGTCAGAGACTGAGATTAAATATATCAAAGTTTAAAAGAGTAAGGACTGTTCCCACTGAAGACTTTGCTAATGCTTAATTTTATTACATAGAGTTCTGTATAACTTTGACTAAGAAAAAAAAAGACTTTTGATTTATATATTGGCTAATGGCATTATTCACTGAAGAATTCTGTCTGCTATATGTATGTGTGATTTATAATGGGCAAGAAATAGTGATGCTTTTAAAGGAACAATTTTATACAAACAATAAATTAGGGATAATTTAAATTATACAAACAATAGATTAGGAATAGTTTATACTGAGTATTTTACCAAAGTTTCAAGGGAATGAACATCAGATGTTTATTTAACTCTGGTAATCTAAGAATTTCTTTAAGGTTAGTGTGATTTCATGTTTTTCAAATGTGATCATCATTTAATAAAACAGTTAAAAATTGAAGTATACAATTTTTTTTGAAAAACCAATATAACTCATAGTTATTTGAACTCGGGGAGGGATACTACACTTTGGGAAAAGTCAACAGACTTGAAGATGTAACACTGTTATATAAGGAAGCCATGGTGAATGTTTGCCCTTATATTCCTGAGTAATTTTCTCCTACTAGTGGGTAAGACAATCTATTTTGTGCTTACTGCAGCTTTATTTGCATGCTGTGTTAACGTTCAGATAAAGTGCATTATAATGACTAAGTCAAGATATGATAAATATGTGGAAAATCGAGATTCATTTTTCATCTTGATGGCAAGAATAGTCTTATGGCTGCAACTGGGCAGAAGTATGGAAGTTATTGAAATGGGTTTGAAATTTACCAGCTGTGATTTTGTGACACATATTATCATTCTCCTGACTGTCCTAAGGCACTAATTCCAATATATTCAATGGCTGGTGATGTGAGGGACAGATAATCATTTAAAGCAGTTTTGCACTTCATAAGGATTTCCTCTCTTTGTAGAACAATAAAAGAGCTCTATAGCTTTAGATTTCATTTGTTTTCATTTTTAAAACATGCATTGAGATCATCTTATATTCTAATGGAGATTAAACCACTTCAGATAAAAAAGCCAAAATGTGAGTGGAGGACAGCAAGATACATTTCCTGCCCCGCAGATCCAGCTGTGCACATCCCAAAGATCCAGTCCGGGGAATGATGAAGGTGGGGAATTTTAAGTGGGAAATGACCTTCATGTTTCAATCAGAGGACTTAAAACATGACTCCACGAAGATGCCTCATCGCTTGCTCCCCCTGACCATAGAGGAAGACATGAAGATAGCAGATACCAAAAACACCAGCCAGATCTTTGACCATGAATAAAAGATAACTCTTGATCCATCTGTGAAAAGGGAAAAGTAATTTTATCTACTATTGATGTTCTAGTGAGAAATTCAAGCCAGCAAGTACGTGCTGCCTCTGTTTACTGCACAAAAGCCAAAATGTTCTTTCCTAAATACAAGTATAATCATGTGGACAGAGTGGCAGAGACAGGAAAATATAGGAACCAGCGTAACTGAAATCCCACCCCTGTGAGCCTGGAACTGTGCTTGTCTGCATGAACCTGTTGTTGTCCCCTCCCATGAGGCTGAAGCTGTGGTACTCTCCTGTGAGCTGGAGCTGTGGTTATTTCCCATGAACTTGGCGTTTTAGTGCCCTCCTGTGAGCTGTCTCCAGTGAGCCTGGAGTTGTGATCCCCTCCTGAGAACTGGTCCACTTCCATGTGCCTGGAACTGTGATCCCGACTCATGAGCTGAAACTATGGTTTTCTTCCCGCTTGAGATGGAGCTTTAGGTCCCCTTCTGTGAGACTGGAATTTTTGCCACTTCTAGTGAACCTGGAGCCCTGGTCCACTCCCAAGAACCTGGAACTGTGGTTCCTGCTTGTGCACTAGAGCTACAGTCCCCACCAATGAGCCACGTTTCTACATTCCTCTGATGATGGGTTGATGGTGGAGCAGATTGGAAAATGGAGGCGCTCCATATGTTGGACAACAGTTCAGTTTCAGCTTTCTTTGAGTGGCTTACTCCCCACAGCTCTATTCCCCTGTCTCCAGAGGTCCCAGGTTGTGCATGGCATTGGCTTGGCCTCTGTAATTGGCATACATAAATTTGTAAATGGCAAATTTAAAGGGAGGTCTCTGGCATTTTCAGATTCTAGTCTTGGAAGCACTACAACCTCCCCAAGGGCCAAGTATGGTCTTGTCTCCACAAGTGGTTCTGGGGACCCAGGCCATGATGTTGGACATTTCCCATTCCCAGACACCAAAAGGTTTTCCATCATTTTCTATTATTCTGCTGCAGTCCCAGAGTGTCTTCACCTGCGCCCTATAGAAAATGTAAATCATCTAATTAATATTCTGGGTATAAAAATTACAGTCTGGGAAGTTAAAATAAAAAAAAATAAATTTAAAAATTTAAAACATAAGAATAACAGCAATTTGATAGTTTAAAATTTTCCCGACTAATCAAAAGAAAAAATTTGGCTAATTCTGTTGTAATATTTGTTTTAATGTCTTAATGATAGCCTATTTCAAGTGTACAAATAGACTCAGAGTTCTCTCCAAACATGGTAATGATGGCTTAATGTGTGGAAAAGTGTTTCTTTAAAAGAATATATTGGGAAAGTAAAAGAATTACACTCTAATCACTGACAGTAATATGTTTTTGATTGAATCACAATATTCATGGAACTCAATACAGATAATAATAAAAGGTACAGAAGTCAAGGCTGGTATCAGTCCCTAGAGGACATCACATCATTGTTCACAATTGCAGTATGTGTTACAACAATAAAAAATATGTTGCTAAAATATTCAAAACATCAAGAATTTAACAATATAATTACAACTGACATAATATTATTTGGATGCTAACTGTGTTAAGTCAGAAATATTGCTTAGGAGAAAGACCTGGAGTGGAAGATTTTTAAGCTCTCTTTACCTAACTGAAAAACAAAGGCATAGGAAATCAGTATTAGGAGATATGCTTCAAACATGAAAAATGAAACTGTCCTCATTGAAACTTCCTTTCTAGATACTTTACCTCAGGGTAAGATTTACTTCTCATTGCTATGACTAAATACCCTACAAGAGCTAATTTAAAGCACATCCATTTACCTCAGCTTATAGTTAGGAAGCTCACAGCCCATCATGGCAGGGAAGGCATGAAGGCAGGAGGCATCTGACCACATTATATCCACAGTCAGGAAACAGAACATGGACAGGAAATAGAGTCAGACTATCAAACCTCAAGACCTGTTTCCAGTGGTTCACTCCTTCTAGCTAGACTTCACAATCTCCTAAAACAGTTCCATCAGCTACAAAACAAACTCATCATCATTCTATGTGTGACATGTCACATTCAAACTACAGGACTCAGTATATTTAATTAAATATATTTAATTATTTAATTGATTAATTTAATTAAATAGATCTATGAACAAATATAAAGGGATCAAAACTCTAGAAATTTTGCTATGTTAACATGATATTAAACTATGTCTACAGTAGAAAAATGTCAAAGGAGTGAAAATAAAGTACCCCCCAAATAATCAAGGGACTTTAAAGAACAATGGCTAAGGAATGGAAGGGATTTAATTTTTAATTTTTTCCTTGAAAAAATTTAAAATACAAATATCAAAACTTTTGGATGTTGGAAAGTCATGCTAATTTGTTATGTTTGAGGTACTCAAGTGTTTTATATTTGCTAGAATGATGGCTCAGTCATTAAAGAGCTTTTTTTGTAAGTGTGAAGACCTGAGTTTTTTTTAATACTGTTGGATTTAAAGCCTAGATGGCAAAGCTTCCTCTATGAAAATCCACACAGTGTACACTTCAGATCTGATAATCAGTCTCACTCAGTTGCAATGTAGTGAATTTTACAGATACAGAAAGGCAGCCCCACAGATTAGTAAACAGATGCTAATACTGAGGTATAACACAACTTTCTATATGAAAGGGGTTGGGACTTTATTTGGCAGAATTCACTGATGTCTGTTCGACCCCATTACATCTTGCAGGCTCCTGTCTTGCTACTTGGAATCCATGTCATTTTGGGTCAGCTAGCAAATCTCCCTTCCCTTAGATGGTTCATCTGTTTAAGCAAACAGAGCTAGTGGACCTCCTTGCCTCCAGGTTTTGTAAACTGATTAAACAGTTTAGAAAGATAAAATTCTTCTCAAGCTCAGTGGTGCATTAATCCTGGCACTAAGGAGTTTAAAAACTGTTTTCAGGTTGGTGAATCCAGTGTGTCTGTTGAGATTTGGGGGGCGGGTGGGTAAGGTGAACTGATTATTAAACACCTATTTTAACACAAAGTGAATAAAACAGTACATAATGGTTTTGCTGGGCACCTCAATTCAAGCAATTCTTGTCACACAATGAAAGGACTGTGTCACCTCATTATTACATTGCTAGGACCCACGTTTGGTGGTTCTTAATGTACATTTATTTTCATGCAGATTGGTAGCTTATCTTCTCAGAGAAAAAGAAAGTATTAATTATGTTTGGTAGAAGTAATAATGCCTTATTCTCTGAAAAGTACCAATTCCATGTTCATTGATAAGTGAAATCATTACATTTGGAGGAACATAAAACAGATTTATCTTGTATAATTAAAACTTGTGGATGCCATCTGTTTTTGGAAAAACGATTTTATTTATTAAAATGTAATCACTTTTTTAAATGAAAGCTCATTTAAAAGAGAAGCACGCTTAAAGAAAACTCTAACAGAAAGAACAAAGGTAAATATTCAGTTAAAAGTAAAATGACAAGCTATAATATTCTAATGCTTTGGAGGGACTGAAATATTAGTCTCTGTTTAATTAAAAAATATTGAAATGGCTGTTCTTGCAGAAGTCCTGGGTTCGAATCCCAGCACCTACATGGCGGCTACAAACCATCCTTAACTCCAGTTCCAGGGGAATCCGAAGCCATCTTCTGACCTCTGCGGCACTGCACGACACGGGTGCACTTACCTACCTGCAGGAAATACCTGCATACACATAAAATAAAAATAATAAATAAATTTAAAAAATATTGAAATGGCCCTGTGATACTGGAGAATGTTGAAAACTATAACCAATTTTATACTATGCTTTTATTTATTTTATAAAAAAAATACTCCCTTATCAGAATTATCGCACACTTTAATTTAAATAGGAAACGTACCCTTCAAGTATCACTGTACATAAATAAATACAAAATATCATGATGCATTATATATGTTTGTGAAACTTTAAGACTTCTCTTTGAAATTATAAGACTTCTCTTTGAGATAGAAGTAAATGCATATGGTTACTTTTACTTATTGGTAATAATAATGATGGTAATGACATTGGACCTATAGAACCAGTGGGGTTTGGTGGGGACATACTATGAGGAATTTACTGCTCAATGTATGTTACTGACACCTCCTGGCAATAATGGAATGCAAAGAGCAATTTTGCTCCCACTACTGTTTATATTAACAGTCTTTCAGAAAGCATATATTTAGAGAAACATATTTCTATAAGACACATCAAATTTTATTTAGTTCAAGACACTTTGTCATAGTCCCAGAGCTTAAGGTCTTTGTTTAGCATAAGAGACATCAGAGCATTTAAAGATCACATCTAGGGAGCATCTTCCTCCAAGAAAAAGCATCTCACAACTCACAGCTGACTGGAAGTCATAACTGGAGCTTCTGATGGTAAAATGGTTTCTTGCTAAAAAAAATGTCAACTAACATATTTTAAAACCCATGGCTGGAGGCACATAAACAAGGAGGCTACAGTGGCAGAAAACTAGTTCTAAAAGGCAGATAAACTTGTGAAAAGCAACACTAAGACTTAGTTCAGAAGTTCGGTCATCGAGCTTCCATACAGAGTTGCAATGTCTTGATAGCTGTAAACAGATGAAGTGCCATGTTGAAATGATAAATGCATCCAGTTAGATAATTAAACAAAATCTTATTTCTAAATTTATAATTTATTTTATAAATTTTTGCATACTATATTTACTTAATAGAACATTAAGAAAATAGAACACTGATATGATATCGTAAATCAAAACCCAAATATAGTTATATATTTACATTGTTAGGCATTGAGTGATATATAGTTATATCACTCAACATCCACTTGTGTATTTATTCTTATAATGAAATGCTACAAACTAATTAACTACATTTTCATTCTTAAATTGCTTTGCAGTTTGATTTGTTATTTCAAATTGTTGTTTAACCGTGAACTCCAAGGAGGTTTAGACTTAAAGCTGTATAAAATTCGATTTCACTTAAGGACCAAATTAAAATTTTATTGATTATATTGGACTGAAAATGAGCTATGTGAGTAAATAATATCTAAAACACCAAACTGAATCCCTCCTTATTGGTCACTATCTAATTGTCTAGAAGTCTTGGTAAGCATAAATAACCAAAAACACTATAAAGCAAACACTTTCATGTGTATATAGCCTGCTGCATGAAATAGTTTTTCACTGAAATTAAGGAGTTCTTAATTTAATATGTACTGTGCATAGATACTAGATGTTCAGTGACAAATCCTCAGGTCTTTATTCATTATTTCACTGTTATGTTTAAAGTTGCTAAACAAATAACAAAGGCCTAAAAATCATTTATTTTGCCCCAGTATGTGGTCAATTTTAGAGGAACTTCCATGAACTGCTGAGTAGAGTGTGTATTCTTTGGTGCTTGGGTGGAATATTCTGTCAAAGTCGTTATGTCCATTTGAGGTACATCATTTAATTCAGATGTTTCAAATGGGCTTATTGAGTTTTTAAGTTTCATCTTCATTTCAGCCTCTGTTTTCTTTAGCATTTCTACCTCTTTCACAAATTATCTTTGCAAATCCCAAATTGTTCTTGTCATGTCCTTCATCTGTATATTACATATATTCTTGAGTTTCAGTCTGGAATTTATCCCTATTCTTATGGAGTTCTTTGAGTTGTTTGTCTGTGTTCTTTAAATTTGTTGAATTCTTCCATGATGTTTATGATTGTTCTTTGAAATTCTGTGGCTCAGGGTTCCTCTAGGTAGTTCTCATTGTTGAACTCTTGTATAGGACTGGTGGGGTTTGGAGGGGCTGTATTATTTTGGTTTTTCATATTATTTGTGGTTTTTTCATTGTGGTCTGGACATATGGATTTCTTTTTTTAGTTGAGTGTTTGATATAAAACTGAAACTTACAACTGTTGAGTTGAAGTTTGGTTCTGTTTATATTGTGGCTGTAGCTTGGTTGATTTCTGATTGGTTGTGAATAGTCTGTTCTTCCAGTACTGATTGTTTTGTTGGAGGGAACTGGGAAGGGAGTGAGGAGGTGGAGGGTGCAATGAGGTGGGGAACAGGTGCTCTGGGATCTTACTAACTCAGCCCAGCTAGCCAGGTGCTCTCTGGCAGCTTCAGTGGGTGAATATTTATTGACCAATGTTAACTTCTGTTATGTTGGTGTTATAGTGCTGTATTTTTAGATCTCTTTTGGTTAACACTTTGGAATAATGTTGTTATTCTAAACGCCTTCTTGAGAATGTTAATCTTCTCTTCAGACTGAAGTATTCAAGTGAGTGTTCTTTGTAGAGCTGTTTTCATGGACATACATTATGGAAAGTTTTTCTTTCTTCTTTTACTAAAACTGATAATTTTGCTGGGTATAGTAGTCTCAGCTGGAATCTGTGTTCTTTTTTGACTTGTAGAACATGGGTGCAAGCCCTTCTGACTTTCAGAAAAGTCAGATGCTGTTCTACTGGTCCTGCCTTTATATGTGACTGGTCCTGCCTTTATATGTGACCTGATCATTCTCTCTCACAGCTTCCATTATCTTTACTTTGTTCAATACATTTAGAGTTTTGACAATAATATATTGTAGACAGTTTTATTTCTAGTCCTGCCTACTTAGTTCTGTGTGCCTCTTTTAGCTTGATGGGTATCTCTTTCCAGAGGTTTAGGAAGTTTTCTTCTATGATCTTCTTTTTTTTAATATTTTATTTATTATTTTTATTTTATGTGTATCATGTATTGTCTGCATATAGGTAAGTACACCCGTGTCCTGAAATGCCTGTGGAAGACAGAAGAGGCTGTCAGACCCCCTAAAACTGGAGTTATGGAAAGTTGTTAGCTGCCATGTAGGTGCTGAGATTTGACCCCCGGTCTTCTATAAGAACAGTGCTCTTAACCACTGTGCCATCTCTCCAGCCCCTCTTCTATGATTTCCTTCAAAAATATTTTCTGTGTGTTTGATTTGGGTTTCTTCTTCTGTACCTATGTTTCATAGATTTTGCCTTCTTAGTTTCCCAAAGATCTTTCATGTAAAAATAACTTTTATAGAGTGGACATAATCCTGACTAATGTCTTTTAGTAGACCGTGTGCTCTTATATCTTTTGTCCTGGGCACCTGATCTCATTTTCTTGACATCCTCTTTGGTACTCCACCCAATCATGAATGAACATGGGTATACTTGAGAAATAACAAATCAAAGTGCTGAAAGGCAGTATACCCATCTCCATTACACACAATGAAGATTGGAAAGGATGCATGGTCTTGAATGAATGACATCTTCTAGAATTAGCAATCAAGAAGCAAGATGCTCTGTTAAAATTAGGGTAAAGTCAAATTTGTACTTCCCCAATTGAAGCTGGAGCAAACCATTTTGAGTAGAATTATGGGCGAAGCCTGACTTGAGGACATATTTCCAAAGAAAAAGTTTCTGGCAAGAAGTTCCACCAGCACATCTAGGAGACAGATGGTTACAAGAGCTATCTGGAGCAATGAGTGTCCTCTGAGTTTGGGCTCAGTCTTAAAAACAAAATTTAAGAGTCAGGCTTTTTGTTCAGGTAAATGCAATGTTGATGCGGTAATGCAGCATGTCCATATTTCATTTCTGGTTTATTTTAGGATTAATATTTTCTTTGATTGATCAATTCATTTTCCCTACCTTGTCTTCAAGACCTCATATCTTCTGTTCCATTTCCTACACTTCCTTTTTGCTCCTTTAAAATTTTTGTTTGAGTCCCTGAGTTTTTCATTTCAAGTTTTATTTCAGTCTGGCTTTTCTTAAGAGATTCTATCACTTTATTGAAAATAAAAATTCAGGTGATGGAAGGGATGCTCCACGTCTAGGGCAACACATATGGCTAAGAAGCCCAGCAACCCAGTAAGGACTGCTGAGCTGCCTAGAAGAATCTCAAACAACTGAGCTCCTTGGGTGAGACAGATATCAACTCCATTACCTGGAGGAGGAACTCCCTAACCTGTTCACATGTCTGCAAGTCATTAGTAATCTCCATATGTCCAACTTTTTTGAGCCAACATTTTGAGTTCATGTTGGGTGGGGGGTTGGTGATGCAGCTATTCTTGAGCCATTTCTGTTCCTGTAAATTACCCCTCATTCATATTTAAGTAATTAACCCCATTAAAACTGATTGATTCACCAAGTTGGACTTTGGTGGTGTCTTTACTTTGGTTTTTCACTGATTCACTATCCAGGGAGAGTAGACAATTGTTCCCATCGATCCAGGAAAGGTGTCACACCATAGAATCACTTCCCACCTTCACACAGGTACCTGCTGCTCTGATTTCAACTGTGAAATGTTAATTTTAGCTTTTTTAGAATGAGCCTAAAGATCTTCCCTTCAGGATGAAATGTTGTACCTATTTTAGAATATTCTGTGTCCTACCAAAATAGAAGGTTTCATTTCAGAGGAATTGTTACACAACAGAATTTAAGTGTCCATGAAGGAAACTGTCAGGGAAACAGAAATATTTAATAACTTTGTGGGTAGTTATTGGGCAAATTATATACTGTGGGATTAATGTATCACCCCAAATCTATGTTTTAGAAACTTAATTCCCAATACAACAATGTTGAGAGGTGGGGCTCTTAGAAGGTGTTTTGGCTCTATTGTCATGAACATAAGAATACCACTATCACAAGGCCTTGTGAAAATGGTCAAGGTCGTTCTTAATGTTTTCTGCCATGTTATGATACAGCAAGAAAATCCTTACCATATGCCATTACCTAAACTTGAACTTAAACCCTTCTGAACAAAGGGAAAAATAAATTGTATTCTGTGTAAGTTACCCAGTCAAAATTAACTAAATGTAAATCTGGACTATATCATTGAATTGTGCATCCAGGATCCATTCCTTTTACCATAAGTGATCCACAACTGAATTATGAAGAAATGTAATGACAAAAATTATTCTTGCATTTTCTTCCTGTAGTATCACTATAGATTTATTAATTATGAATCAGGCTTAAAATGTTCCTATTTCAATAAATTTACTGGATTTCCAGAACAGTACAGATTACTAAAAATATTATGGCACTTTTGCGTTGGAAGAAATATAAATAAAATGCACAATAATCAAGAAAAAATGATCACTTACCCTGCTTCTTCAATATAGATTTTAAAGGTAAAAATATGATAAGAAAACTCTGATTATAGATCATGCAGCAACTTAACCTGAAGCTATTGAAATTATATCAATTCAAAATCACCTATGATGGCTAATCTTGGTTGTCAACTTGACACACCTGGGAAGAGGTAACTTTGATTGAAGAATTTCCTCCATCAGATTGGTTTATGAACGTATTGGTCTATATACATATTTATTTGGGGTATTTTCTTGATTGCTAATTGAGGTAGGATTACCCAGCCTGCTGTGAGTGGCACTGTCCCTAGGCAGGTGAGCCTGAGCTATATAAGGAAGGTAGCAGAATGTAAGCATGGGAGTGAGTCAGTAAGTAGCATTCTTTCATGATTTATGTTGCAAATTCCTGCCCTGATGGAGTTCCTGACCGGGTAGAGTTCCTGGACTGGCTTCCCTCAACAATGGACTGCAACTTATAAAATGAAAGAAAGGTAGCACAGTAACAGAGAAACAAACTAGAAGAGAAATTGATACTTAGAATAGGGTTTAGCTGTGATGAACCAGACCATGTTGGGTTTCTTGTTGTTCATTTATTTTATTTTATTTTTTGGTGGGGGAAGTTATGGAGGATTTGGAACTTTGGACTGGAAAAGCCAGTGAGTGCTCATAGCTTACTGAGCTGTTGTTGTGGAAGCATGGAAGAAAATGTTGAGAGAAATGCAGACAGTGTTGTTTTGGCTTGTGGGGTATCAGAAGGAAGAAAATACTCTACCAGGGTTGCTCATGTAATGTTTTGAATTAAGAATCTGTGCTTTGCTAGAGCAATGGATGCTGATCAGCTGCAGCTGAAGAATTAGTTTAGACTAATAAGAGACCAGAATCATTGAGGTGAATCTTCTGGAGAGTATTTCCTCAGGGTCAGCACAAAGAAGTTGTGGTCTGGGGAAAACAAGCCTACATGTCAAGCTGGCACCAGAATATAGCAAGTGTCTCCCACATGATACTAGTTTTAAAGAATGAGAAATTGAATGCTGAAGGGGTCATGGAGTGAAGATGAGAATTGGAATATGTGGCAAGTTTGGAGCGCCTAAAAAGGGACCCTAAGTGACCACTGGTAATCCTGAAGCCTCAGTTGTGGTGGAGACCACAGGATTGAAGGGGTCATGGAGACAAGTTGAGGCTTGGAACTGCATGGTAAAATCAGAGTTTCTGAAGAGAGTCCAGGATAGGACATTGGTTGAGATGTAACTTCAATTGTAATGGAGACCTCAGAATATTAGAGGCACAGGGACTATGAGATGACCACCAAAGACAGTGGCAGGTATGGAATGGAGCCACACTGAACCTACAAGAAAAGATTTTTGTGTTACAGACAGCAGAACTAGAGAAGAGAAACTGCCCAAGCCTTTTGAAGACAGAATAGTATTAGTGGGTACCAGATGCTAAACACTGAGCTACAAGACAATCTACATTACTGGATTTGGGGTTTTGCTTTGATTTTGTCATAACTGTGCCCTGGTTCTTCCCTTTTGAAATAAGAAAGCAGCTTGTGTTTTTTGTTTTATTTTTATTTTATTTTTTATTTTATGGGCTCCCACAGTTAAGAGACTGAAATTTTTAAGTGAGACTTTGCACCTTTAAAGTATTGAAAATTTTAAAGACCATGAGAAATTTTAAAGTTGGACTTTGTTTTATACTGTGATATTAATATGTGATTGTAAGGACAAGGAAAGTATGTGGGTTAAAAGTGAGTGATGGGCTTGCGTGTCAAGTTGAAAAGGGGTAGATCTGTGATGGCTAAACTTGATTTTCAACTTGACATTCCTGAGAAGAGGGATCTTCAATTTAAGATAATTTCCTCCATCAGATTGGCCTGTAGATGTCTATGGGACATATTCTTCATTGTTAATTGATGTATGATGATCCAGCCAACTGTGAACCATGCCATTCCTAGGCAGGTGGTCTTGGACTGTATAAGAAATGTGAAAGTGAGTCTAGAACAAACCCATATGTAGCATTCCTCCATAGTATACCCTCAAGCTCCGGCCCTGAGTTCCTGTTTTGGCTTCCCTCCATGATGAACTGTAACGTATAAGATAAAATAAATCCTTTCTCCCCAAGTTGCTTTATATCATGTCAATGACAACAACAGAGATCAAACTAGAACATTAACTTAAAATCACTTTTTAATTATTAATTTGCAGATTAAACTAGAGTTATTGCTAAAGAATGATTATTTCAAAAAGCTTAGATGCATTATTATTATATTTAATACTATTTTATTACAAGGTCATATTATTAATATTCAATATATAAAGACATAGTATTCCAAGGCTATAGTATTAATTTACACAATGCAGGTAAATTTCAATTACATTTGCATTGAATTTTAACTTATGTGATTTATATTTGTGATTACTAATCTCAGTCAAATTTATTAGGCAGCGTGTATTAAGCAGGTCAATGGATGGTGGCACTTTAATTAATAACAGGATACTTCCAATTGTGATGAATATAACACAAAGAATTTTGTTAACTCTCAGGGTCTTTAACCATATGAATTTTTTCATCTTTTATTAGTATTTACACTTTTATTAGTATGACTGATATTTGATGGTAAATAATTCTGATTAATGCTTCAGTTTGCTATTTATTACATAATCCTTAGATCCAGCTTCTAAATTAAGTACTAGCAAAGGGTAAATTAGGAAATATGAATTTACGAAACCGTTTTAAAGCATTTCATAACTCAATAAATTAGAAACACAGCATTCTTTAGCTTTATAGAATAATATATTACAATGAAGCAGTTATCCAAAATATTTAAATATAAATATACTATACATAAATATAAAACATTATCCAAAAATACCTTTTCATACATTAATAATAGAAATAGAAATATCATTTCTTATATGGGATCATTTAATATATTAAACACATGCCATTTCAAGTGAATAGAAATGGAGACATTAATTATTCCTTCATACATAATCAGGTTGTTCAACAAATTATTTAGAGAAGTACACTTTACAAGTGAAGGGGTGAGTGAGTAATACATATGCAGATGTCTTGGAATATGTAAAATCTTGGAATGACTGAATCAAGATAGTTAAAATATTCATTTTTCAAATACACATTTTGGAGGGATGGTGAGAATACTTAGAAATATACTTTCAGAAGTTTTCAAGAATCTAATAATGTTCTTAGCACCTGTGTCACCCCTGTATTAACTACATCTGCAATGCCTTCTCAGACACACCTAGGCTGGTAATTAACAAACCTGGGTACTGGTTAGCATAGCTAAGGCCCAAAGATTAAACCATCACAACCACACAAATACCTCAATATTTGAGGTTTTCAAGTACATGTCCCACAGCTAACTGACACAATCTTTATTCCATTTATTCATAGCATTGATGATACCAATGTTTCAAACTTTAGTGCTATTAGTCTCCTGTGCTCCATATACACTATCTTCATTTCTTCGAAAAGAATATACTCAGAAGTTAAAATATTCACTTACCTTGTGTGATGGTAATCTTCATTTTCCACTTGACTGGATTTGGAATCATCTAAGAAATACAATTCTTAGCTTGTCCAGAGTATTTCCAGAGAAGTTTAAGTGAGGAAGGAAGACTCACCTTACTCCCTGATTGTAAACTGAATAAAAAGGGAACGGGGAGGGGAAAAGTAAGCTGAGCGCCAACATTCACCTCTTCATATATTGCTTCAGTAACAGAATGAACTGGCTCTCCACTTGAAGGCCACAGTATATTGATTCTGTCCTCTGAAGAGTCTTTAATGGTCCTGATATTAGAAATAGTCAAGAATTCAACTAGCTATCTCAGCCAAGGATCTGCATCTATGTATTAATGTACCAGTTGTTTCTGGAAATTCTATATCTACAGACCCAATTTGTAGTTGCATGGTTTACCTATTCTTTTTTGTCTGCTTTTCAACTGAATTCTTTCTGATCTTACCTCACTTACAAAAATGTCTTTCTCTTACTTGATTATCATTTTCATAAATTTTCCCAATTAGATTTCAAACATGTTAAGATAATTCTTATAAAAAGAAGAGCCACTGCATACCCAGTGCCTGGCACATTGCTGTGAACACTTTGGATACATTTACTAAATAACTAATAAATGAATCTATGAGATAGGCTAGAGATAATGTAAGAAAGATGTAGATGTATGGTCTGCAAGTGTGAGAAAGATAGTCATACATACCAAGGTAAGACACTGGGAACACACACAAAAAAGAAAGTGAAGGCTTTGGACACATAGGTACCTATGGTCAGAATGGAAAGAAGTTTACCAAAACTAAACTCTCCATTTTTACACAACAGTGGTGCTGGAAATGAGCATGCTCTCCATATCCTAATATTAATGGAAAAACAAACAATAAAAAACTGAGACTGTATTACAGAACTCCTGAAAGATCCTTGGAATGAGGCCTGAGCAATGACACTTCTGTATTTAGCCTGGACTTCACAAATACTCTGCAAGACATTTTACTGAACTGGGTATTGTGAAATGCCTGTTTTTAATTTAAAGAAATAACAAGAACTTGGCTCAACTCCATTCATGGTGGTCCTTGTTAAGCCATGTGCAAGGGTTAGATTCTGGGGAAGAACTGTCTGTGAGCCCTGGTGGTACCGTTAGTACTGACTCCAATGTTCACCTAGAGAAAACAGGCGAAAAGAACCCTTGAGAACTTTATTTTAGTAACAACTTCATCATTTCTTTCCATCAATAAATTGGAAAGGGGATGTTCTGGAGTTAATTTATTATGGCCATCTTGCCATAGACATTGCACCAAATGAAGGGGAGAAAAATAAATGCCGCATCTAAAATTTTTCAGTCACTTAATATGTTTTCTTCTTTTCTCACCTAGCCTTTCCTTTTTTGTTCATCTGGATTTTATTTTACATACTAGAATGAAAAAATTGGGATTATCCCACAGTAAGATCTTCATCCACTCACACCCACCACCACTAGAGAGTGATCCAGTGTGCTCCCACTGAGAGTTCCTCTTCAGAGTGTGATGTCTGCTATTTGTATATTTCAGTGTGCAGCGAGAACTATGTGAGAGAAATCACACTATTTTTTTTCTCAGAGATAGATGCGTGATTAAATCCAGATTACAAAAGAAAATTCATAGGATATTCAAGTGCTGGATGGAAACATAGGGAGAACTATACTTCTTTTTGTTCATATCTAAGACTATTTATACAAAAATAAGCAACATATAAAGCTTGGGATATATGTTCAAGTGAGTGACTTTCTGGAGTGGATTGGTTATTAGAAAGAATTATCACAAAAAAAAGAAGAGCCTCCATTAACTTGGTGTCCTCTCAGTTTTGCAATCCAGTTTCAATTTCTATGCTTAATTCACTCCCTACCTCTTTCTTTTCTACTCACATCAACCAGGTATCTAAAATCTTGACTAAAATTCTTGCTTAAAATCCTCTTGTAAAGGTTTCAAATGACTTCCAGAATGCCAAATCACCTCGCAAAGGGCATCTAGAAAATTCTATCTTTGACTTTCTTCTGACCAAAATAATTCAGTTTTCCAGACCTCCTCATTTCGCAAACCTCTAATGACAAAGGCAACTTTAAACGTTCTTTGTAACTCTTTGTTCTTTCTTACTAGATAGTCTCATTTACTTGCATCACCTAAAACCATTGCACATTACATGGGCAGGGAAGTTAGGCAGCAAGTCGATGTCCTGTACCTTTATTATCTGGGAGACCAGAAAGAAGATAAGCAAACCAAAGTGTCTTTTAAAACATACTAATACTAACCTCTTGGTAAGCATAGTCATGGTATTTGTTAGAAGAAAAACAAGAGCAAGTCCTTATTTATATTTTAGCAAAATATAGTTAATATAAAAGATTAATTGCTATATAAGCAAGTTATCCCATGTGGATTTATAGGATAATTCCTGGACAAAGAGTGTCAAATAACTATACACCTACTATATCTGATATGGGACTATGTCAGAATGAAAACGACATTTTCTGTAAAAATTGCTTCATATTTATTGCTCATATGCTGAACATTGAACAGGGATTAAACCATTCTAAGGAAATTTTAGCAGCTATTTTATTAGAAGAGATACTAGACGGTTTTAAAAATCTACTGACTATTTGCAGCCCTTCTACTGCAGTGTTGATACTGAGAGCTGCTGAGTTTCCTAAGTCTAATTTAATAGTTCAATCCCCGCATGCGACTTCCAAATTTATATACTAGTAAGACACCTTCATCAAGTATACAGAATCAATTGCCTAATTCATTTAGAAATCTAATGGCCCTGAACCATTTAGCATTTTAAAAGAACATTAAACAAACTAGATCTTGCCTCTTCTCCATTTCAACAAATGTCCATTCCTTTATACCTGATTTAGGAAATATTTTTAAAGCCTAAAATTCAACCTCAATTTACTACACTTATAAGCAGCCATTCTCTCTAGTCTGCAGTAGTGCAATTGCTTTCTATCTGTTCTCCTGATGTTTCTCTTTTCCTGTAAGGAATTGTTCACCGGGAAGCCATCTTCTTTGTAGGTTTAAAATCCCCTCTGCATCCTTTCAGTTCAGTCAGAATAACTGTGAGATACTCATACTGTGTTCTACAAAAGGTGCTTGGCCTCAGTCCCTGGTACCTGTGTTTCTGTTTTCTTACTACTTTACTGACCCAGTGATCCCTTGTCTCCAGAAACACTGACCTCCTGAAGTCCCTGAACATATTTAGGCTCTCACAACTTGGTGACTTTCTACCCAATATTTTCCAAGCATCACATGAAATATTCTCTTATTTCCAAGAAGCATCTGCTTGGGATACCCATTGTTAGTGAGGATTCACTGTTTGCTTTATGAAATAACAATCTTTTTTCCCAGTCATCACCAGGCATTTGCATTCTTCATTACAATTACCTTCATCTGATGTTCTGTAGATATTGTTTCTTGCTTATTTTGGTCTCATTAGTTTGAATATGAGTTCCTCAAAAACAAGCTGCTTCATGTTTCTATTTCATTGTCAAATCCTCAGATATCTTAAATAGTTTGTGGATAATTGTTTTATGAGTGGCCATCAACATATATTGTTGCTAAAAATTAGGCAGAGAAGTTTCAGATAACCTCATCTCAGTGCAGAATGACAGTAGGGTCCCTCACCCAGAGTCTAAGACCCTCTCTCAGAACTATGTGACTAACCCTCATTCTCCAAAGTAGGCCCATTTTATTAAAAAAAATGGCTACCCAGTAACTTATAATAGCAACCCATCCAAATTCAGATTATCATGTGTCTCATCTACAAACCCTTCACAATTGAGATATTGTTATAATAAGACTCAATCTTGTTGCTGACGAGATGGGTCAGAGGTTAAGAGTACTAACTGTTCTTGCAGAAGACCAGGGTTCAGTTCCCAGTACCCACATGATGGAACACAATCTTCTGTAGCTCCAGATCTAGGAGTTCCTATGCACTCTTCTGGATTCCTCAGGCACTGCAGATGTGTGGTGCACATACATGCATGCAGGCAAAAGTCATACACATAAAACAAAAATAAATCTTAAAAATATATATTACATACAAAGATTCCCTCTGTAGTAAAGTTCTTAGATATGTCTATATTTAGAAGAATGATTTGAGAGCAAGTTTTCTTTTTTCCTTCCATATCTATGATTAGCAGAGTTAGAAATATTTGCTTTCAGGAAAGAAGATAAATTCTTATTTTTATTTATTTCACAAAAGACTGTGTATCCCTGTTTATGTACAAGTATGTGTATGTAAGTGTACTTATAACAAGCCTTTCTCCTAGTGTACAGTATCACCAAGGATTCACATGAGAGGTCACACACTAGAAACTTATAGACAGCATATCTCATACATTACTGGGATAGGTTAATCAAGCCAGTCATCTCTCTACTCATAATTTAGGTGAATATTAAAATTATGCACAGATTAGGAATTCACTTGAAATATATTACACATCTAATTTAAGTTATTCAGCATTTCTAATCATAGTTTCTTGTTTTTCTGTATATCACAGAACTCTTTAAAATGCACTTTTACATATTCTAAAGTGAATGAAATTTCCAGGACTTCACATTATCTCACACTAATTGTTATCACATTCATCATTCTATTCTCTTTTACCTACTTTATATCTTTTTTGTTCTCATTGGACTTACAGTCAGGAAAGGAACCGCTGGATCTTGTGGTAATTATTGGTTTACACTTTCAGACATTTTGAGAATGCTTTAAAAATGATTATGCCATTTTTACCATCTAAAAACAATGAACGAGGATTCCAATTTTGATATTACATCAACACTCATTTTAATTTAGGCATTTTAGCACTGATGAGATGATGTTTCATCCTACACTGGATTGCATGACGTTCATGTAATGATGCTGAACATCTTCCTCTATGGTCAGCTAAGACATGATTTAACAATACAGGCATAGCCTGTTCTTTTCTGCTAAAATGGATTCATTTTTATTTTAAAAACTTGGGTTTATTTTAAACTACACTTTGCATCTTGATATTAGGAAGATTTTCAAATTCACTTTTACACACAGATTTGCAGCTATCCATAATCATTTTTCTATGCAATTATCTTGGAATTCATGTCAGTTTATGTTAATGTAAGGGCTGAAGTCTGGATTCTTAGTGTATTTCTCATAGCCACATATTTATCAGTGTTCTGATACCAAACTTTTCCCGTTGCTATAGTTTATAGAAATTTTGAAATTGAAAGTACAACTCTCCATACTTGGTCTTCTTTTCAATGTTACAATGGCAGTTTTGCACTCTTAAACTTGAAAATGAGTTTCAATATCTGCTTGCAATTTCTAACCCCATAAATGGCACATGAAATTGTGAAGGAGATTGTGGAGATTCTGTGGCTCCATATGGAAAATGTTGCTCTCCTAATGTTACATTTACAGATACTTTACAGTTACTTAAGCATGGGTCTTACTGTTGTTTATTGTTATTTCTTCAGATACATAAGTATGGAGTTTTATAGTTGTTTATTGTTTTTTAATTTGTTTTAAAAATTGATTTTACTAACCAGCATATATTTTTCACATCTTTCCCAAATTTATTAAACTTTTATTATGTAAATGCTAATTTAACTTAAATTGTTATTTTGTGAGTTGTTTATTTCTTTGTTTGAGGTAGGATCTCACTGTGTAGCCTTGACTGGTCTGGAGCTCAAACTCATAAAGATCTGACTCCCAAGTGTTTGGATTAAAGTCATTCTAAATTATTGGATTCCTTTTGTTTATACCTTACCTTGGTAAGAAATACAAGAAAACTTTTGTTTTGTAAATTAATTTTTAGCCTCCAAACTGTACTAAGTTCATATTTTAGTACTTCATTTTTTATCATTTTTTATTTTTAATGACTATTTGATTAGAAGAAGTGTTTCACTACAGATTTAACATATTCAGTAGCATACTCCAGAGCAAGAATACATCTCTTTCACAAGTGGGTGTGAGTTTCTAGGTTCACAGTTGAGTTAATACAGTTATACAATATTGAATTCAGTGTAAGCCCTGTAAGACATAAAATTGAATAAGTTTTTAACCTTTGTAAAAGATCTCCATTTCATTTTAGAATATATTGTTCCTTGCAGAAAGACTCATTGTTTTTGCTACTAACACTGCGATGTTGGCACATGCGTCTCTAATATGTGTACATCTGATTATTACTAGTCATACTTGGTTGCACTTGGACCCTTGGCACCTGTGTAAACATTACCATTGAAATCCATTACTTTTATTTTATGTGTATGTTTTGCCTGCATGTTTGTAAGTGCACCTGTGTGTGCAGTGCCTGTGGAGGCCAGAAGAAGGTGCTGGATACCTTGGGAACCGGAGTTACTTGTTGTGGTGAGCTGCCATGTGGTACTTAGAACTGAACCCAAGTCCTTTGCAAGAGCACTGAGCCTCTTCTCGAAGCCTAATGGTATTTGTATTGGGATGATTTCAGAAGTATTTTTAATGTTTTGATTTCAAGCATTACATTAGTACCAGCGTTTCTATTGATATATCTGTGAAGCTCAACAAGCTGTCTTCTTCTCATTGTTTCTTGACAGTTTTATCATAAACTGATGTTGAATTTTATCAAATCATTTTCATGCTTTGTTGAAATGGCTTTATGGTTTTTATTGATAGTCTATGAATTTACTGTTTGATAACTAAAAGATTTTGAAATAGCTTACATCAATGGAGGAAACATCTTGGTCTGGAGGTCTAAAACTAATTACAATTTGTTGGCTCTGGTTCGCTAATATTTCATAGATGATATTTTTACCCCTAATCAAAACAGATATTTGGCTGCAGTTTTCTTTCATCTTTTTTCTTATTAATTTTAAAATAATTTATGTGTATGAGTGTATTACCTGCTTGTATATAAGTGTATAAGTGACACAAGTGTATACTTGTGTCATGAAACGCCTATGGAGGTCAGAAGAGGGCATTGGATCCGCTGAAAATGGAGTTACAGACAGTTGTTAGATGCCATGTGGGTGCTAGTATTCAAACCTGAGTCCTCTACAAGAGTAGCTAGTGCTTTTAACCACTGACCCATCTCTCCAACCTTAGTTTTCTTTTCTTGTGAGCACCTCATCAGATTTAAGTATTACAGCACTACTATCCCTTTAGAATGAAGTATATACATATTCCTTTCTCTGGAAGTTACCTTGAAGTTATTTTATTGGGTTTTGATTTGTTGCATTTGTTATTATTGAATTATAAGAGCTCTTTATATACTTCCATTGCTTGATCTTTACCTTATTTTTCATTGTATCAATACCTAATTTGTAAATGTAACCTCTGCTACTGGGGTTATCTTTTCATACACACACACACACACACACACACACACACACACATACATACACACAAAGAAATCGTTACATTTTAGAGGTTCTGTGCTTGACTGTTTTTTCCTTAACTTTTATAAATCTTTATTGAGAATTTCATACATGTATATAAAGTGTTTTGATCAAATCCACACCCATTCCCTCCCCTCCAATACCTCCCATATCTCCCCACCACTTTGTGGGTACTTTTAGAGTCATAGCAAAGGATCCAACTGAAGCCTTCCAGTTTTATGGTGTTATTTGTTTTACTTGAGTCTAAATTTTCCCTTTAAATTATGTTTCATTTATGAACCAAATGAAAAAATTAAAAAAAAAATTATCATGAACTAAGACAAACTATAAAGCAAATTAAAGATTTTGGGTTCATAGAAAAATTAGGAAAAAAGGCATGTAATTTCCTGAATGCTCTCTATATACACATAACCTGCTCCATTGCCAAGAATCCCTATCAGAATGGTGCATTTGCTAAAGTTAATAGACCTACATTAATAAATCATAATAACATGAAATCTGTACTCTGCATCAGGTTCCAGCTTTGTTGTATGCAGTCTATGAATTTTGGGTATGTTAATGCCATCCATTCACCATTATAATACCAAATAACACATTTTTTCTACCTAAAATGTGCATGTTTCACATACTCCTTTCTTTCCTAAATCTTTGCAAGCAATTTCTTTTGTACTATCGATATTTAATGTTATTTAGTTAGAATCGCAGATTGTGTAGCTTTTCCGTTTTTTTTTTTTTCCATTTAGTATGAGGCATTTCAGTTCCTTCTGCTTTTTATAATTGGATAACTCATTTCTTTTTAGCTCTAAAAATTCTTCCATTTTCTGGATGTATCAGTTCATCCATCCATTAACTTACTGAAGGGCACTTTGGCTGTTACTGTGGGGGCATCCATGAAAAGAAATCAGTTTTGGTATTTACAAATAAACCTTCCATCTTTGTGTATATAATTTTAAAACTTTCTTGGATTAATATCAAGGAACATAGTTGTTGGTCCTTATGGTACCCATGAGTTTAGTTGTACAAGACTCCTCCAAATGGTGTTACAAATTGCAGTAATTTGCATTCTCACCAGCATTGAGTGGTGTACAACATTCTTGTGTGCATTTGGTTTCAATACCTTGGAAATGTTCTTCTTGTCTTCTGGCTTTCCTGAAAAAATAAACATTCAATAATCATTCATTTATTTAAAACTGTCCTTCTCATCCATATATACTTGAAAATTAGTGCCAGGAAATTAAGACACAATCTAGGACTTCAGATGCTTATATATGAAGTTCTTTATCTTTGTTCTGTACCTAGAGTCTGGACACTTTCTCACTATTTTCCTATTTTCTACGTAATATAAATTTAATCTTTATATTTTTCCAAATTTCACTTAAGTCGTTTCATTCAAACTACTCTTTCTTCCTCCAGTTGTTTTTGGGGGCTTTTCTTCATTTACTATAAAACCTTTAGAAAGTGCCAGAAATAACTTTACAGTAGGAGAGTAAGTTAGATGGAATTTGGTTGGTTTTCTTTTCAGTCAGTGTCATTTTGTGGCTTGAGGACTATTTGGCTTTGTGCTATGCTGAGGATACACCTTTAACCTTTTTCTCCTTTTCTATGGGTTGGTAAATATATGTTTGCAGATATCTGTCCTCATCTTCCCTGAAATCTTTCACACAGTTTTATATGCTACTGTTGCAAGTAAGATGGAGAAAATACTAGGCAGATAACATTGCTTTTACCTGAATCTGCTATTTATAGTTTGTAATGTGTTATTTAAATACAAGTTAACTAAATAGTACAGATTGAAAAGTTTGGAATGATATCAATATCTTTTGTTGATGTTTGCAAAGAGGAAAAGAAAGTGTTTTTTATTTAGGGCTCAATTTCTTGGAAAACAAGCTTTAGAGTCATCCTGTATCCATCCCCAGCTGATCTTTAAATACCTTCACACTAACACCTCTTCATCAACTACAACACACTTTGTGTTTCACTGATAGCTTAGAATCACTTAAGCTAATATGAATTATCACCTTATAATAGCCAGTGCTTACTATTGTATAAATCATCACATTTGATATTTTCCCCACAGGCATATCATGTTGGTTCTCTACAACTCTAAATCCTGTCCAGTGTCATACAGTTTCTTTGACACATAGCAAAAGTTAAATATAATTCTTAGATCAAGATATCAAGAGGAGTAAAGTTAGAATCTAGTGGCAAGAATTATATATTATTTACCAGAATATGATAATATATTTGGAATTTATAGTTAAAATAATATGAGACAATATTTGAAACATATTTAAAATACAAGAAAAGCTGGGACTTCCCTCTACTGCATATTTCCATTAAAGTAAAGAACAAGACTAAAATGTCCATTTTTCTCAATTCGTGTTCAATATAGTACTTAAAGGCTAAGATAGACCAATGAAACATGGGAAGAATATAAAGGGGATTACAAATAAGAAGGAAGCTGTCTAATTACCAGCACTTGCAAATGATATGTTTTGATACATTTTTCTAAAGACTCTATGGAAAACTCCTACAGTTGATAAACACATTCAGAAAAGGATACACATTCATAGCAGGATATGAAATTAACTATACAAAATCAGTAGCCTTCCTATTTACCAGTGACAAAGATACCAAGAAAGAAATCAGAGAAACAATCACATTCACAGTATTCTTAAAATAAAATCTTATTAAGGAAGTGAACAACTTGTGCAATGAAAACTACAAGACTCTGAAGAAATAAGCTGAAGAAGATACTACTAGATGGAAAGATCTCCCAGGCTAATGTTTTGGAAGAAATAATAATGTGAAAATGGTAAATCTACAAAAAAAGGAATCGACAGATTGAATACAATCACCAGAAGTTTCCAGTGCAAAGATTCACAGAAATTAAAAAAAACATCAAAATTCATATGGAAACAAAAACCCAGGGTAACCAAAAAAATCCTGAACAATAAAAACACTGGTGGTGATATCAGCATCTTTGAGTTCAAGCTATACCCCAGAATTATATCATGAAACTGTATGGTACTGGCATGATCACATGGCTCAACAGAATAAAACTGAGGATCCATATAAATCACATGCTCCTACATCCACCTAGGTTTTACAAGGAGACCAAAAGTACATGTGGGAGAAAAGACAAAATCCACAGCACATGATTCTGACTGAACATTACATGTGAAGAAGACTAAAACTGGAATCTTATCTCTTTCTCTGCACAAAACTCAACACTTAATGGATCAAGGACCTCAACACTTGAGACCTGATGCCTTGAATCTGATAGAGGAGAAAGTAGGGAATATACTAGAACTTATAAGCACAGGAAAAGACTTTCTAAACAGAACCCTAATTACCTAAGAATGGGAACTTATGAAACTAAAAGGCTTCTGTTCAGCAGTAGACACCATTATCTGAATGAAGAGACAACCTACCGAATGGAACAATATTTACCAGCTATACTTATGACAGTGTTTGTGTCTAGAATATAAAAGTAACTCAAAACAAAACAGCATAATTTGGTTAAAAGTGGGGACATGGAACTAAACTAAGAGTTCTAAAAAGGAAAGAGTTATTCACTGTTGTTGGAATGCAAACTACTGTAGCCATCATGGAAATCAGAGTGGTGTTTCTTCAAAAAGCTAGAAACAGATCTACCATATAATCCAACTATACCACTCATGAACATATTCCCTGAGCACATTCCCAAAGGACTTTATATCTTACTCCATGTTCATTGCTGACCCATCTGCTGGTACAAAGCTCTCAGTTAGCAGTTAAGAAATACAAATACATCAGTATATTATTATATCCATAGATCCATATGAGGACAGTTTTAGAAATAACCAAATAATAATAATAATTACAATAATAATATTAACAATGATGGAGAAATCGAGGTAAGTAGGAGGATTGTGTGTACCTATTTTTTCCGAATTGAAATATTTCCTTCTCAGAGGAGGAAGAAGGCTCTTAAGACACAGGTGGCTATGGGGACTTATACTGAAATAGATGACTCACAAAGTCCTTCCGCATGAAGGACTCCATCCATATATGGAGATTTTGTGAGTTTTCTTCTATGCTAACATTGGCATTTCAGTAATGCTGCTGCCTCATACTCACCCACACTCCTGCAAATAACTTCTCCTGAATTCTCCTATAAGAACTCCAGTAAACTCATTGGTTCACTAAGCTAGACTTGGGTGGAATTCTTCTCTTTCTTTTGTTTTGTTTCATTTTTCTGTCATTGGTGCCCTACCTGGGTTGAATCACCAACTGTTCATGTTTTCCCAGGATAGTGATAGCTTGCCTGATAACATACTGCATTTATTGGCTTTGCTCAATGACACATGAATAGAAGGGAAATAAAAGAACATTTGGAAAATAGACTATAATTAAAAGTACTAGTAATAATGTGATCAAATGAATTAAATCCAACAGTATATCAATTATTGCACAAATGTGAGTATATTGAATTTTTCCACAAAAGAAGTCAAATTAAGAAAACAGTATTCTATACAGTTTGTAACAAAAGCAGTTTACTTTGCAAATAATGTTTGACAGAGAAACATATGCAGCAACTGTAAAAATTAAAACAGACATTGCAAAGTTATTATAAAGGTGAGATAGGCCCACAGATATGGTTCAGCAGGTAAAGCCATGTGTTGCCATGGCTGACAACCTGCACTAGATTCCAGAGACCTATGTGGTGAAAGGAAAGAACCAACTCCCTCTGTAGGAGGACACACACACACACTATTGCAATTATGAACACACACACACACATACTCACACACAAAAAAATAAATAAATAAAAAATAAATTTTAGAAAAATTTAAAAGGTTAGGTATATGTATACATACTATAAAATATATTAATTTATAATGAGACATGCTATATTTAAATATATAAATACAAGGTACTAATTATAACAGATATATACTAAATGTAATAAATAAGAAATATGAAAATATGAGGTAAATTTTTTTTAAACACTGAAAAATTTTTAAAGGCTATATTATCCTTTCCAAACACTAAGATCTGGGGCTGGAGAGATGGTTCAGCAGTTAAAAAGCACTCACTGCTCTTGCAGAGAACTTAGGTTCAATTCTGAGCACCCAGATTGTGGCTATCAACAGTAACTCCAATTCCAGGGAATCTGATGCCTTCTTCTGACCTCTGAGGTCATTGCACAACACAGGTGCACTTGTATACATGCAGATAATATACTCATATACATAAAACCACTAAGATCATTAAGCCATAGTTTATACCATTTATAAAGTATAGATATTAAATGATACAAAAGTATAGAAAGTAAAAGAATGCAAATATAATTCTATTTGAGCATTAACAAAATAACTGGTGAGACTAAGCTAATATTACATTAAATATACACACAGAAATAAATTCATATACAATTGAAAAGGAAAATAAATATAAATGTATATGCACCTACCAAACAAGGCATGATATATTTGCCTTGAGTGCCAAGGATGGAAGTTATGCTTGCATTCAACAGCCATGGCTTTCACAAAACTTGATCTGGCTTCTGGTGTTAATTCACATGTGGCTTGCAAAAAGCAGCCTTGCAAGGCTAACATAGCAGTACTTTGGCAGTGTAACTAAGGATTTGATTGCAGAATGGTTACAATGAGCTGCTTATATCCTAGTGGGTGAAAATTATAAACATTGAAAATAATATGTGTTCTGCATACAGATGTGTCTTTCTAAAAGTAATATTTCCCTAAAAAAATCATCTATAGACTTTGAGTCTTCTGTTACTAAATTTTTGCAAATTTCATACAATATATTTTGATCATATTTAGATTTCCCATATATGTAACCCCTTTACTACTCCCTACCCAATTTCATGTATGTATATGGGAATATTCAATATAATATATATTAAGCCCTATAAAATCAAATATGTGTCCCCAAATGCCCTTCAGTGTGGGTTCATCCACTACAGCCTGGTTGACCTACCAAGAGTCTCACCCTTAAACAAGACTGACTCTCCCCTTCCCAGTAGCCATCACTTGCGAATACTTTGTGAAGTAAGATTGAGGTTTCTTACTTCCCTATATCTGTGCTTGAATACAGAATTTTCCAGACATCAGGAAAGTTACTATAGGAACCCACAACAATGGTGACAGCATGCACAAATCCCATGTAAGCTCAAGCCAGATAAAATCCCAGAAATCTCTGATTATAATATTATTCCACATATGTCTTCTAAAATAGGAACTCATATCCTCACAAAAGAATAATTCATAGGAATGTCCTTGGATTTCCCATATATAATGTAATAGAAAAATGGGCTATAGTGACATAAACCTGGAAAAATCTTCAACTGAAGACTAACTTATGAAGCTGGATGAGAAAAAGGAGCAGTTCAAACCTTTACTTATCTTAGAAGTGTATGTATACATTGATTCAGTGACCAAGCCATGGTGTCTTTCTCAGAGACTCAACAAAGGAGCTTGTGGATAAAGGACCAGATACATAGGTAGGTCATCTCAGGGGTATATGGCAAAATCCACTCTAAGATGTCTCTGTTTTGTTCTAGTTCCAGTAAACTTGAGTTCTGACTTACAGGTCTTGCTTTCCAAAGAAGTGTTTTCCCTCCTCCAACAATGGTTTAAATCAATTGAAATCTAAGACAGACGTCGGGCTGGGTAGTCCCAACTCTTCAGACTCTTCATCCTAATGAATAAGCAAAGATGAAGGGTATTCTTTTAGATAAGGTGAGTGATGCCAGTTGTAGGTGCAATCTTGAATCCACATAGCCAAATAAGTCTACTGGGAAAGTTAAGGAGAAACTACTGCAAACACTCAACCAGCAGAAACACTGAGGACAGAGTCTCCTGATAATGAGTGGTAAGGTCTCTCTACAAGTGTGATGTCCTCAGTTAAGATAAAGGAAACTTCGAAGTGTAATGAGTATGGGTGAATAACAAGCATAAATTATCCACTGCTGACTTTTCATGAGATACTGAAGTAAAGATCACAGAAGCTATGCATGTACTTTCTAAGTTGTTCGACTTCGAACCTCAACAGTATCCTTCTCTGTCTTTTTCTTTTTTGTTGTTTTGTTTTATAGTTTATGTTGTTATTCTTGGGAATGCTAACCTCAACTACTGAGTTTTCAGGTAATAGAATATTAGGCTGGGACTGACTGAGTTTAAGAACAGTAAACATAACAGAGATAAGAGAGTCAGACTTTGTTCCAGAGAACATTAATATATTAATTGGTACTGTTGCATCTGCTTGGTATACATTGCAGATTGTATACGCAAAACACAGAGATGTTTTTTTTTATTTTCTTTATTTGAAATTCAGATAGTCATAGAAGGTGTGTGGATTTTATGTAGATAGAACGGTGTACTATGTCAGGTATGAAGTAATCGCATATACTTCCAACGTTTAGTGAACTTGTGACCAAAGTGTGACTAGATAAGGGTGAAGACAAGAATTAGGTCAAGGCAGTGAGACATCATGGGCCAGGTCCCATAAGATCTTACATAGGGCAATAGAGCTTTTGATTTTGCTTAGTGAGAGAGGGAACCAAGTTAGGGAGGGGCAAGAAGACTTTACATGCAGGTATCTGTCTCAATAAACCTCTTTGTCATATGTAGCTGGCTGATTCTGCCTTCCTCAATTTACTCTTTGTTGATTGTCTGTTTGGTCACTTAGTCAGTGACTGGTATTTTCTCCAGAACCTATAACAAATTATTTACATTTTATTTATTTATAAAATACTTAATACTCAAAAATTATCTCTTATATACCAACAACCTTCCTTGATGCCATTAATTTATTATTTCCCAGTCTATAAAAGTAAAGGCTGAGGCATTAGTCCATGGAAAGATTGACAATATCCCACCCAGGACTAAGCAGTGAATTTAAAATAATCTATATCTCAGCATAGGTATAATCACAGAAGTCAAAAACATTAGGCTAAAACTGGGACTTCCAGTTGGAATACAGGGGCAGATTTCTAACTCCATTCTAACCTGGATTGGAAAGCTGGTTCCTTCACAGGCTCATATATATTTCCGTCATTCTAATTTTGTTGTCATTTATATTTTATTGCGCCAATCAAGACTAAACACAAAGAAGCATATTTTAAGGAAGTCTACACTTGAACTACTCTTTATTTTAGACACATTCGCATGCTTTTAGAGACAGACTAATGTAAAGAACAAGAGTTTTAGCCATGAAAAAAAATTTTTCCTTTCATTTTCTTTCTCCTTGCCCTGGGAATAAAGTAATTCATCACTTTCAATTTTTGGTTATTTCTCTTGAAGTAATAAAAGAAAACATGTGGAAAGTCCTCTAGGTAAAAGAGTTCATAAATTTGACCAAAGCAAGGACAAAATTTCTATTACAGTCTATTCCCCTGTACCTTTCAAAACTAATCTCATTGTTTCTTTATTTCAATTATTATAGGGGTAAAAGTATGGGTTTCTTTGTTGGTATATTTCTGGTTTATTCATGCATTATAGATAAATAACATTTAAATGTGCAGATACTAAAACAAGAAAATATTGTTAAGTGTTCATATGTATAATTAAATATATTGAATTTGTAAATATTGTTTAGATCATCTTGGTACAGATAAACTTCTGTATACCTAACATTTTTAAATTCACATTAGAACAATTGATAAAGTTCATCATAAATGTCACTTAATGATTTTCAAAAAATTTATTGTTATTGTGATCACTGGAATAATTCATGTGTAAGTTGTTTGTAAGCTATAAAGTATTACATAAATATCCTTTGGGGGATTCCATCAAGATAATTTTTCAAATCTCTGTATTTTATTAAAGATGAATGTACTTTAAAGATGCATCGGTGGTATTTTTTCATTGTGTTCACATGCCATTTGTAGAAGACTATCTTCATCTGAAACACTGATTCCTACTATTATCAATGGTGTAAAATGTAGGCAACACCTTTATGAAAACAGGGAAACAAAAAAATGTGATTTCTCTCTTAAAAGAATGGTTCTTTCTGGTAGATTGCAGTGTTATAGTAAATGATAACTTAGTAAATGATAACACT
The DNA here is from genome assembly GCF_000622305.1 of Nannospalax galili. Classification (NCBI taxonomy): domain Eukaryota; kingdom Metazoa; phylum Chordata; class Mammalia; order Rodentia; family Spalacidae; genus Nannospalax; species Nannospalax galili. The sequence continues at coordinate 1,968,401 of NW_008360314.1, forward strand.
ACTTTCCCTGGCTCTTTTTTCTCTTGAGAAAAGAACTTTTAGTCTTGGAAGCGATGAGACCATCAGAAAGGGTTTTATCCTTATACCTGGACACACTTTGGATATGGACATTCTTTATCTTCAATACAGTTTGAGATATTTTGGTCAAGATTTATAAATCTAAAATCCACAATCTTATTTCCCATAAGCAATGCCAAACTGAGGGACTGAGGGCATCCTGATAGAAGAGTTGTGTAACTAGTCTCTCAGGTTTTCAAATAGGGAGGTCCCATTACCAGCAGTATAAGGGAAACTGAATCAAGTCAGGTGACTTTTCTTGTTTTGCCAAGAACACCTGAGATCTTGGATCAGGAGACAATGTGAACTCCAACCAGGCCACCAGCTGTTTTCTCTCTCTCCCTCTTCCTCTCTCTCTCTCCCTAACCCTCCCTCCCCCCGTCTTTCTCCCTTTCTCTCTCTCTCTCCCTCTTGCTCTTCCTTCTTTATTTTCTTTTTCTTACTAGCCACATAAAATTGGGCAAATAGTTGCCCAAGATATATAGATCTGTTTTCTCATATTTCATACATAAATAAAGGAACTGTATACATTAGTTGTATTAAGTAAAAAATGCTAGGCTACTTGTTGAGCACAATGTTTGAGACATAAAAAAATGCTCAGTGGGTGCTGGAGAGATGGTTCAGTGGTTAAGAACACTGACTGTTCTTACAGAAGACCCAGATTCGAATCCTGGAACCCACATGGCACCTAACAACTGTCTATAACTCCAGTTCCAGGGGATCCAACAACCTTTTCTGTTCTCCATGGGCATTGCACAACACGGGTGCACTTACCTACATACATGCATAATACTCATACACATAAAATAAAAATAATAAATAAGAAAATAGTCAGTGATAAGCCAGGCATGGTGGTACACATCTTTAATCCCAGCACTCTGTAGGCAGAAGTAGGCAGATCACTGTTTGATGGAGGCTAACTTGGGATGGTCTTCATAGCAACTAAGTTCTAGGCCAACTGGGGCTGCATAGTAAGACATGGTCTCAAAATATTAAAAAAAAATTACTCCGTGAATACTGATCATTCTCATTAGAACTCTTTTCAGTTTGTCTTCTCAAATAGCAAGGAGCAAGGTTCTACTATATTAGAAAAAAAATTAGTAAGGGGACACCAAGGAGGTATCACAATAACTATTAATGTTAAATATATATATGGATTTCTAGGAAGGCACAGTATTTTTCACACTCAGCTACTCAGCTACAAATAAGCATTTCCATTTCAGTAAAAGAAGCATGTAGATTCATGAAATATCTTCGAAAATACATTTTAAGAACGCCAATGAGAAAATGCAGACTCATAGCTCAGTACATAACATTCATGTCTACTAAAATGTACATTTCCTTAACCTCCTTTGAGTCTTCTGTCTTCAAAAGCAGTGTGTGAAATTAGGTATTCACCAAGGTGAGGCTTTGAATGAGGTGGCTGGTTTTCTGAGTTTTTTTTTCCCATGTGTTTCGATTATGTACTAAGTGCCTTCTCTCTGGACAACTTTGTGAATCATTATACTAAGAGAAATGAATGATACATGTGTGAAAAAACGCAACTCATTGGTCAGCCATCCCAGTCCATGTGCACTTGCTCATCTATGCATTTTTGTGTTTATCTTTGTGAACATTATACATTCATGAAAAGTAATAACCTCTCAGGATGACATGGAAGGTGTTCTGTCTTCCTATGTTCTCTGCAATGATTGGGATGTACTCGACCCTGAAAGTGTGCAATATTTCATCTTGTTAAAACCATGACCAGTGGCCTTCTCAGATGGTGGGTTTTCTTATTCTATTTTCTTTTTCCTTTTTGTTTGGGTGATGTTTATGTGTGTTTATATGATATGTGTGTATGTTTTGTTTGGGTGATGTTTATGTGTGTTTATATGATATGTGTGTATATGTTTAAGTATAGGTGTGATTGTGCCACAACATTCTTGTGGAAGAAAAGCTGATCTTCATAAAACAAGGGACTCTAGATAGGCTGACTAGATCTCAGTGGGTAGACTTGTACTGAGGATACTGACTTGACACGGCGGGCCTTAATATAGATGACAGAGTATATCGGTTACAGTGGGGCGGCTATGGGAGGGTGTCAGTAGAGTCGGGAGTATAAAATGATTAAGATTGACTGAAATATTCTGTACAAAGTACATAAAAATTTAATAAAAATAATTTTTAAAAATACGTCCACTATTGGGTGTTGATTCTTACTTTCCACCTTGTTTTCAGCTTGCTTGCCAGGCTGGCCAGGGAGATCCTGGTGATTCACCTGTCTCTGATTCTTATCTTATCTAAGGAGCACTAGGATTACAGACAAGTAATACTATACCCAGCTTTACCTGGGTTCTGGGATTTTGAAATCAGTGCCTCAGGTTGTGTGACAAGATATTTAATTGGCATTGATTTTTAAAATTTTTTCTAACTTTATTTTATGAGTGTTTTACAAGCACACACACACACACACACACACACACACACACACACACAAACAAACAAAATTAGTGCACCACATATGTGCAATGCCCAGAAAGGCCAGAAGAAGGCATGAAACTAGACAGAGTACTGATGGTTGCTGATGGTTGTTAGCAGAGACCTGCATGCTAGGACCTGAAGTCAGGTCCTCTGCCAGAGCAGCCAGTGCTCTTAACCACTGAGCTAATTCTCCAGCCTTGGTATTCATTTTTGAAAGCAACTTCAGGAATTGTTTGAGTCTTATTTTTACCTGTACCTTTATTTGTCCATCATTCTCCAGATTTGTTTATGCCTTTATATTTTTCTCTAGTTCAAACTTGATAAAAGTAATTCTTTCAAAGATCAAATTTGTGTTTATAGGGTATAATACTTTTTATTGTGTGTTCTTCTAATTTCTAACTTTTGAATTACTCACTATTACTTATCTTTAAATCCATTTATTATTTTCTTAATTTCAAAATATAAACATTTTTATTTATCTTCAATTCTTTTTATTCACTAATTATGATACTTAGGTTTACAGTTCTCTACTAGGTACCACAGATACAATATTGATTGCTTTCACTTTCATTTATTAAGTAAAACAAGTTAATGTTTCAAAATGTAATTCAAAATATCTAGGCTTTTATCTCCCGTATATAGATTTTTGCAGGGAAAGCTGTGTTATTACCCTATGATAAATTTTATCTTTGTTTAGTGTATAAGACGTGGTTTTATCTCTTTTCTTTTCTAATATCTCTATTTTTATTTTTTGAGACAGGGTCTCATGTATCCCAGGCTGGTCCTGAACTCTCTACTTAGAATGGAGTACACAGACTGGGGGCCAACAGATGGCATGGATCTCAAATATGGGAGAGAAAGAGACCAGAAGAGTTCATGTCTTTGTAAGTGACCCTCTCCTGAATAGCATAAACCTTGTTGGAAAACACAAATAAATACTCTTATTCCCCAAACTGTAACTTAAGAGGAACATTGTGGTGATTTACTGGACCTTGAGACCCTGGGATCCCAGAGGGCCCGAAAGTCCCAGTCCCTCAGGAGAAAATTTGGCATGACAAATTCTATTCACATACAAAATTAATTCTAAACAAAGTAAGCTGTAGGATGTATAAAAACTTAAGCAAGATTCTATCTAACTCCAGTCACAAGGGCTATCATAAAGAAAATAAAAAAATGGTTCAAGAGACTGCTTTTGTGACTGGAGTAGGATAAACTCTTGCTTAGTTTTTTAAACTTCCTCCAAATTCCTTTATTTAGAATTAATTTTGTATGTAAATAGAGTTAATTCTCATCATTCATGAATGATGAAAATTTTCTTAGCATTGCGTATATGAGTCTTTTCCCCTCACCACCAAATGCTCATCTGATACCTATAGAACACTGCTTCTGCATTTCCTATCAGAACTTATTTCTTAGAATTCTGTATTAACATCCAAAACTCTAATGTTTAAGCTTAATTTTTATTAGCTACATGTATATAATGTACATTTAACATCTACATTCTGTCTGGTGGTGAATTTCTGCCTTTTATATAGATATACTAAAACAGAGAGAGATAAATAATAAGTTGGTAGATTATATGTAGGTAGATGGTAGATTGATAGTTGATAGATGATAGAAGATAGATAGATAGATGATAGATGTTGGATAGATAAAGATAGATGTAGATGATAGATAAAAGATTGATAGATAGATGATAGATAGATAGATAATAGATAGATAGATGATAGATAGATAGATAGATGATAGATGAATAATTGATAGATAGATGATAGATAGATAGATGATAGATTGATATATAGATGATAGCTAGATAGATAGACAATAGATAAATGATAGATGATAGATAGATGATGATAGATTGATAGATGGTAGATGATAGATAGATGATAGATAGATAGATAGATAGATAGATAGATGATAGACAGATAGATAGGTAGATAATGGATAGAGAGATAGAGAGATAGCTAGATAGATGATAGATAGTAAATAAATCAATCTGTCTTTTGCTCCAAAAGTTAACTTCTTTTCTTATTTCTTCCCCTTAATTCTTTTAGAACCTTGTGATGGATGTTAGGAATGAAGAATCTATTGTTTCTAAATGTATCTTTCTTTTTAAAATAAGTATGTACAATTTTTATTTTCTTAATGTTTTGTGATGATGGTTTGCTGGTGTTTACATAGCTCCAATTTCATCAAATTTTCTTCTGACTAACAGCATAAAATGCATCCTTTTGCATAGTCTGTCTGAGAGATTCCTGCAGCTCAATCACTCATTGTAGATGTATCTGACATGCTATGTAACTCATTTATGGAGTAATTTATTTCAGCAATCATCAACCATACTTGGAATTTTCAAGCACGTAAATTCTTTTCTGTTGTACCTGTTATTTTCATGAAGGTCCTGTTCTCTCCCTTTACCTTAAAATTACTAACTGTTACTTTAAAACTCTCATTTTCCTAAAAATTAACTATATTTCTTATGAGTTAACTTTGGTAGGGAGTACATTGTTAACTGTGCATTTGGATTTCTCAAAGTTCTTAACATTCTTGTCTTTTCATTTAAATTGAAAGAGTTTAGAACACTTGGAATTGATAAGTGATACATTTTTTAGCCCCAAAGAAAATATGTGATTCTTAGGACTGAATGTAAACTCTACTTAGTAGAGCTGAGAACTGTGTGACTAGAAAATCCTCCAAATGTTTATCAGGGATTCTTAGAGAGATTTCCAGTAAATGACATACCAGTCTTCTAAAAAATGTGGAATGAAGTCAGAGTCTCTCAGTCCCAATAGAGTCCTGTATCTAAAATTAGACAGTTTTCTAGAGAACCAAGTAGATAGTGTCATAATAAATTAGCGCTTAAACAAATTCCTATGTTGAAATTTTAATACTTCTCTGCCTATCCTCCCTTGGCTCTGATTGTCCCATTATCCAGAGATGTGAGCTACACCTGTCCTCTTCCAGGGTACCAATCTGACTCCTCAGGGACCTAAATGTTCTCAATTATCATTTTGCTTCTAGAATTATTTTACCTTGAACAAATAGTTATCATTTTAGTTTATATTTCAATGGAATCGTTGGTAAAGGGATTCATGTTCAGAAAGGCATGTTCCATTAAACTTTCAAAGTTAAAATATATTTGATTTCAAGAAGCTTGGAGTTGATGTGAAATAGTTTTTTTAAGATTATCATGTGTTAGTCCCCCAAAGCTATAAAGTTTAACTAATTCTTTTGGGTTTAGGATTAGTGTGAAATCACACATCTTTCACTATCTTAGAACTGTGTAAGATAGTTTTTAGATATGCGATAGTTTGAAAGAGAATTCTCCAATAAGCTTCAAGTATTTGGACATTTTGTCCCCAGTTGGTGGCACTGCTTTTGGAGGTTTTTAGGAGATGTGTCCATGCTGGAAAAGCACATCACTGGGGCAGGCTTTGAGAATTCTTAAGCCTTGCCAGATTTCCAGTTGCTTTCTGCTTCCTGTGCCTGCTTGATGGTTAGTTTCTGCTCCAGCCATGGCTGCTGCCATGCCTCCCCTGCCATTATGAACTCTAACCTTCTGAACTTACACCAAATAAACTCTTCCTTCTATAAGTTGCCTTGGTCACAGTGTTTTATCACAGCAAGAGAAAAAGGAACAGAGTATTACTTTACAAAAGTAACAACAAAAAATTCTCTGGCAATTATAAAACAGTATCACAAAGAATAATTATAGAGAAGAATTATAGGTATTTTTTCTGGTTTGTGTGCATTGAAGTTATCGCACTAATCATTATCTATTTGTGAACTTTATGAAAGAGTAAGCATTGAAAACTCTTCTCACAGCAAAACACTGCTCTAGTGGATCTGGCAAGGTTCCATTGAGTCAAAAGGCTGATGTGTTGAAAGCTTGACCCACAACTAATGGATCTACTCACTGGCAGGTGATTGGAGTGTGAGGGACTTGACCTAATCTAATGGATTAGTCCTGTCACAGATCCTAATATGACAGCATTGTTGGGAGGTGGGGCTAGTTCGGGGAACTGTGCACTCGGCCCCTCCTCACCTCCTTCTGCTTCTGGTAGTCATAAGATGAGTGACTTTGCTCTTCTATACCCTTTTGCCATGACATTGTGCTTCACTACGCCTAGAAAAAAGAAAACCAACCAACCTTAGAAGAAACCTTTGCAACCAAGAGACAAAATAATGCTCCTCTTAAGTTGCTTCTCTTTGGCATTTGTCAGAGTGTTAGGAACACGTTGAACACAGCACAGATAAGAAAGCTCAGATAAAAACTAAATATTGCATTTTCATAATCAAAATATAATATTTAAAATTATTTTTTCTCCTGAGAAATGGATACAATATTAAATTTTTAAAAATATTTTATTTATAATTTTTATTTTATATATGTCTATCACCTGCATGTGTGTAAGTGCACCCATATCATGCAATGCCCACAGAAGTTGAAAGAGTGTGTCAGATCCCCTGGAACTGCAGTTATGGACAATTGTTAGCCACCATGTTGGTGCTAGGATTCAAACCTGGGTCTTTTACATAAACATTTAGTCAGTGCTCTTAAGTGCTGAGCCATCTCTCAAGACCCTTTTTAAATTAAAAAGAAATTATCATTCAAACATTTTAATTCCACGTGTAAGTGCCTTGGACTGAAATATGCTTTGTCTTATAAAGGATGCTTAACATATGGAGACAATATGTGTAAGTCATTGATGGGTTTTGTAAATTACTCTGAGTCTCCTATTTTTGACCATTGTAATTTGAATTCGGAGGTGATTCATTTTTGATAATATAAATCACTTGGGGAATTTCAGGCAATTGAACTTTTTCTGTATGTGGTGCCATTGTCTCCTTGACATTTTGTCAAATTGTATCCTTTCTTATTGCCTACTGACAAGTTGTCTGATATTGCATCTTTTCTTCAGGGATGCAGAAAACATAACCTATATACAGCAACATATATTTTCCATGTGAAGTCTTAGAGAAATTGGCTGAAAATTATGTTGATATATATGTTATATTTATGAAGACATTGATTTCAAACATCAAACACAAGTGTATCAAATTTTTTGTATTTTTAAAATACAAGTGATATTTGAAGTAAAAGAAAAATATTAATCTACACACAAACCATTTCAATATAATGTCAGAATTGAATAATGTGATGCTAATTTTCAGATATTACAGGATGAAATTCATCTAAGAACTAATCATCTTCTATGCGAAGCAACAAAAGAGTATTAATGATAAAAAAACATCAGGATGTTCTTTACAGTTACCATCAGAATATAATGAAATTATCAAATACTTTTCAGAATTTGACAATTTTAAGGTATTTTACCTCTGAATAATGTATTGTCAAATCAGTTCTAATTATTTACAAAATTATATTTGAAAAATGAAGTTAATAATATCATTGCTTCTGATAGTGTCCTTCAAATAACATGTATTTGTTGAATACGTATTTATGTCATATGGTGTGATGAACAATTTACTTAGTTCATTGGATCCTCATAATAACACTAGAAAATCCTTATTTTTACAATAAAAAATCATTATTTTTATACAGAAAACATTGAGAAGTTAAGGAGCATGACCAAGACCAAACACTGAATGCGTGTCAAAGGCTCAACGTGTACATATAATGTTGAGGTCTGGTCTGTGAGACTGACTCAACATGCTACCCCCAGATTGCTTCTATTCTTGAATATACCTATTCCTTCATATCAAATTTCAGCCAGATATCTTAGGGGATTCTATAAAGAAGAAATTATGAAAAGTCAAAACCCAAAGGGATGATATATCAGGTATATCTTAGCTGCTGACAGCACAGACGTGTACCAGCTGAAAAGGATGATCTCCCAGAAGGTCATAATCCACACGAGGCAAAGCATGAGGGCCAAACAGCACCCTGTGAACAGCATGATCTAGCGAATTACTACAGTCACAGTTGCTGTAATTTTTAGCAATTTTCAGCAAGCATTATGCTTGTGAGGTAGTACAAGTGTTCTATAACAGACTCAGACTTTGGAAAACCATGATTGTAATTGTGCTTATTTCTTATTACATCTTTAGAATGTAGTGAATGAACACAAAATATTTATTAGTTGTAGCTGACTGAATTGAATTGAATGGTTCATGTGAGGTAGTTATAATGAACTCACAGAAACAGATTTTTTTCTCTGTATTAAGTAAAACCAAACAACACTAACAAAAATATCCCATGGTACAAGTAAATCAATTATAAATGTTATAGGTATATTTTACTGAACAAATCACTATTATTAGCATAATAATGTTATGGAGTGACACTGAAAAATTTAAATAACCACATTGTATAACTAGCTAAACTGTGTTCTGAAACAGTACTCAATGTAGTGATAGAACAAAAACAGCAACGGAATTTGGGAAACCTTCTAGCATTTGCATTATGTATTGTGCTTAACCCTGATTACTGACTGTCTTGCTGTCCCTGTCTCACATCAGTAACGATTTGGTCACTATTTGCTGTCCTGTCCTTCTTTTTAGTAAAGAACATACGTGTAACAGCATTTTCCTTTAAGCTTTGGAATTCAAGAGTGGCTGTTTAAAAAATTCTTACCATCTCAGTGGTCCCAGGGTAACGGTGTATATCTGTGATCTCAGCTCAGAAAGCAAAGTCAGAAGGATCACCAGTTTAAGACCACCCTGGGCAACATAATGAGACCTTGTCTCAAAAGACAAAAACAAAGTTATCACGTCATTTCTTTCCCAATCTTTTTCCTCTTAGCACACATCTGAAGAATCTTCTCCAATTTATCTTTACTAGAGCCAAGTTGGCAGAGCAAATGCCATATGAATCAATTTCCTGGAGCTACTCTAAAATTGTACCACAAAACTGAGTGGCTTGAAACAACAGAAATTTATCGTCTCAGAGTTCTGGAAGCCTTCAATCTCAAATCAGGTGTCAGAAGGGCTGTGGACCCCAGAACTCCAGGGAAGACTCTTCTGCTCTAGTTTCTAGAAGTCTGCCAGCAATGTGTGTTGTTCTGTGGCTTCTGGGTACACCACTGTTGTGTCTCCATTGTCACAGGTTTTTTCCCTGTTTCCCTTCTCTTCGGATTCTAGCCATGGTGGATTAGGAACCAACTTTATTTGAATCACATCTTAACTATGTCACTTTTTTAAAATTTACTAATTTATTTATTTTTTTTATTTGATGTGCATGACTTTTGCCGGCATGGACCAAACTGCATTCATAGAGTGCAATGCCCATAGAGGCCAGAAGAGGACATTGGATTCCGTGGAACTGGAGTTACCAATGATAGCTGCCATGTGAGTGCTGGGAACTGAACCCCAGTCCTCACAAACAGTAGCTAGTACTCTTAACTGCTGAACCATCTCTCCAGCCCCATTATATAATAATTTTATTTCCAAATTAGAACATACTCAGATATAGTAGGGATCCAAACTTCAACATATTTTAGGGGATGAAAAACAAACAAACAAAAAAACATTTGATGACTCAAATGATGATTTTTACTGTTATGTACAGAATGCTCTCACCTCCTAATTCATAAACTACCCTAACTCCCAACAATACATCATTTGGATAAAGACTTTGTGGAGGTAATTAAGTTTAGATGCAGTCCAAAAGATAGTCTTCATTTGGGAACAGCCTTTCTTCAAGAAAGGCACAGGGAGGACATAGTGCTCTCGCTCTCTCTCCCTCCTCCTCCCCCTTACCCTTCATCTCCCTCTCTCTCATTGGCCATATACTGAGGAAAGGCCATGGGAGGACACAGCAAGAAAGTAGCTGTCTACAGCCAGACTACTATGTCCTCATCAGACACTCAATCTATTAGAAACTTGATCTTTGACATTTTAACCTGCAGAACTGAGAATGAAATGTCTGTTATACAAATAACTCACTCTGAGATTTTGTTTTGACAGCCTCAGATAATAAAGACAGTTGCATGAACAAAAATACATACCATGTAGTAGATGATACACTGCCTGCTAATTATTTAACCTCAAGGACGTATGTGCTTTCCACTAGAACTGCACTGAGAGAAGGACCAAGATGTGCAACCAAACCTTTTCAGAAGTGATCATTCCTGCGACTTCTGAGTTTAACTATAATGCACTCTGTACCTGAGAGGTTTCAGAGGCTACTGGATGCTTCTCTGCTCCAAGGGGTTTGTAAGAAAGACCCTCCAGAAACAACTACTTAAAATCTGTGAACATCAAAGTTAGGCAACTTGCTCTTCTGCCAGAATGTAGGTGATGCATGTATACAGCATCTCAAGCCCCTCAGTGTAAACTGTAGTTGCCTGTGATGTTAAATTATTAGCAATTCACACAGTGTTCTTCTTTCCCTGACACGGGCTTAGCTTTGTTTGTTTGTTTTGTTTTGTTTTTGTTTGTTTGTTTATTCTTTTGTACCTGTTCCTTCAGAACACACCATAATATAATTTTGGCTCTTGAATGCTTGTCTGTATGTTTGCATCCTGCAGAATCCAAGCTGAGACAGCGTGACAAAGAAAATCACATAGCTAAGCCAGGCTTTGGAGGAGATAAGGATCTTCCATTCTGTATATAGAAATGGGAACAGTACTATGTAGAACATGACTACAGTGACAGTTTATTCTTCCTTTTGAACAAGTTTTGACCATTCAGACATAATGTTAAATGACACTGGAGTTACCAAGCATTCTCTGTCTCGTGTGTTGTGTGTGTGTGTGTGTGTGTGTGTGTGTGTGTGTGTGTGTGTGTGTGTGTGTGTAGGGAATTGTTCTAGTGCTTAACGATTATGAATTTTCTGTCTTTTTGCATGAGATGTATATTTCTGGTATGAATATGTTCCTAATTTTCTCTTAAACCAAATTTTTATAGATTCAATTCTAGTTTGTATTTGATTCAAACCCTTTTTCTCCAATTCACATTTTAGCTTGGGCAAAATGAAACTTTGAAAAAGTTCAGTTTAGAATGAGCTGCTCACCAGATTTGCCACAGATTCCCTAACAAAGCTTGTGACAGATGAGAAGAGTCCATCTCTCAACCTCTGAGTTGCTGAGAAATCAATTTGCAAGATGAGGCTGAGGACAGGTTTAAAGGGACACATGATTAGTTTGGGACATTCCTCCTGGTTTTCATGGTCTACTTTCATTCTCTTCCATATCTTCATTCACTGAGAGCTGAATTTCTTCTTATCTTCATAACAATTTTATAATAATTTATTACAAATGAAACTTACAATATTGGAATTCATTAATTATTACAAACCAAATTCTGAGCAAACTTCCTTGAAATATTTTAAATTATTGCTATATTAAACATACATTTGTGCTGAGAAGAAGATATTATTCTCTACATTAGTTCACACAATTTTATATAAATTCAAAAGTACAATTATGCCGTGTTCATCACTTCAGGAGATAGTTAATAATCTTTTGTTTTTCTTTTTCTCTTTCTTTTTAAACTTCTTCTACACACTGATTTTAGATTTTAGCATAAGCTTCACACCCAAGTATGTCAAGCTGCATGCATTCTTACAATTGTATATTTTTGTTTTTATTTTTGTTTTTGTTTTTGAGACAGGGTCTCCCTATAGCCCCAGCTGGCCTAGAACTCACTATGTAGACAGGCTGACGTCTACCTCACAGAGATCCACCTGCCTCTGCCTCCCTAGGACTGGGATTAAAGGCAGTCCCAACAGTATTTTAGTATAATTTAATGTTTTTGTCCACATTATATAAGCAGAATCTGACAGATCTGATGTATGTATACATAAAAATATGATAGATCTATACCTCATACAGATCTGTATGCCTTTAACAGCAATACTGAGTTAAACCATTTTGATTTCTATGCAACATGGTATTTTAAAACGTATTTGACACTACCTAGATGTCTCAATAGTTTAAAGAACTTGCTCCCAAGTCTGAGGACCTAAGTTTGATTCTTGGAACCTTCACAGTAGAAGGAGAGAATCTATTCCTGCAAGTTGTCTTCTGACTTCTACATGTGCACCATGGCTTATGTGTGCCCATGAGTTCCCCACCCTAAATAAATAAATAAATGCACATTTGATTTATTCTTAAATGAATTGTTATGAATTTTATACATTTAAATTTGATCACATTCACACCCTATCTACACCCCTCTTATAATAGCCTCCCCCACCAGTGCATGTCATATTTACTGTCATATATATTATGGCCTATTGATTCAAGTTTGTGTCTCCAAATGTCCTTTAGTATGTGCCCATATATTGGATCCTGATTAACCTAGTTAACACTACACCCTTAAAGAAAACCAGCTCTCCCTCTCAAGGCAGTTATTGGTTGCCAATAGTTTTGCAGCTAAGGTTCTAGCTTCTTACCCTCTTCCCCACTTCTATGATTTTGTCTGGCTTGAGCTTTTATGTGTCTTGTACATGCTGTTGCCTTTACTGTGAGTTCATATACATAACTTCCCAACTGTTGGGAAAAGTTGTTTTTTAAGTAAATAGAAATAAATTAATGATCTTTGCATTTAACTTTTTTGCTTGTGTTGCTTAGAGGCACTCTTTTTTACCCTGTAGATTTAAGTGATTTTAATCTTCCACAAACTCTTGAATGTATGATAATTAGTTCAAACACCCATTCCAGGGGTCATGTGCATTTTACGTGGTTTCTTCCTAGAGATTAGAATTAATAAATCTGTCATAACTAACCTTATATAAATAGATTTATTATTGATGTTGATGAACAGTATCTGCTTGTTTAATTCCAACAGTCACCAGAACTTGTTTTGAGTAAGTATGCCATCTGAAGGCAAAGGTTTTCATGTGGCTGATTAACTAAGTCAACCAAGTCTCACTAAAAAAATTCTCGGCTTGGGAAAAATTCAATCTGCCTTTTGAAAGTTCACCTAGACACATTTATGAAATTTCTTATAAAATCCAAATTCAGTGAAAAATTTGAGCATCAATATCTGACTACCCTCACTATCATGTGAAGTTTCTCAGCATGTATTTCTACCCTATCCCAACCCCCAACCAAACACAAGTGATACCTGATCCCACCCACTTTTCCTCATCAAGAGTGCTGTTACATGGATTTGTCCAGATTCCCCTTTCTCTGATGTTTCATTTCCGTGATTCTGCATTTTTTAAAAATTCTAAATTGTTTATATCTTTTGTGAGTGTATATATGTGTGTTCGTGCATATGTGCACACACATATATATGAATGTGCCAAGACACACGTGTGAAAGTCAGTGGTCAACTTTGGGGGAGTTAGTTTTCTCCTTCCACCATGGGGGTCCCAGGGGACTTGAACTCAGGAGGTCAGGCTTGATGGCAAGTGCCTTTACCTGCTGAACCTTCTCATGCAGCCCTAATTCTGCATTTTAAACATCTCCATACTGCTCCTGACTATATCTGGCTCTTTTCTCAAGCTGTAGTCATTTTAAAGCCCAGCTTCCCTCTGCAGCTTTAAGATCCTGTTGAAATAATTCCCTTTCCTATTGTGATAATGCTGAATAAAGCCTGCCTTATCATGCCTTCACAAGTATCATTGCCTGTATTGTCCTTACCAGTAGTAAAATCACTATATTGAATAGTGTAATATCAGTGTGGATTCTAGGGGCCAAACACACAAAGCTGTGATCACATTGTTCCTACTTCATGTGATCTAACCTTGGGTAAGTTGCATATACCTGCTCTTCTTTCTACTTCCATTAATTCATTTGTAAAATAAGGATAATGCAAATGCTAACTCATAGAGTCGGTGCATGAAATACACAAAAACATATGTAAAGTTCTTAGAAGAGCACCTAGTACAATAAAAGTGCTGGGTTCACATTTCACCTTGATGATCAACTTCAACATCATTTTGTTTATATACATCAGACGTCTTTTATGACTTATTTCTAGTCTACACAGATAACAATCTTCATTTCTACTTTCATAGCTTATTGTTTCAATCACTTCCAAAGTTATCATCAGTATAACCTCAGACGTGATGTCTTCCTATGATGCACCCCTTGGATTTCCCACAGATGCCTGTTAGAAACAGCCCTTGCCTGTGAGACAAGGCTGATATAGCCGACCTTCTTTGTCCATGGAAGAACTAATGTGAGTCATCTACAGTAATCAGGACCAATCTCTAATTGTTCGTGCGACCTGTTGCTTTACTGACATGCCCTTCACAGGTTCCCTCATCCCCTGCTCTTCCATCATGTTCCTTCCTGCTGGATCTATGCTTTCTCTGATTACCTGCTCATTTAAACATCTGTCTCTAAGACTTTAAATCAGAACAGATTTTGCAGTGCCTGCAGTAAGGCAAACATCAAATAAAGCATTGAATATTTCACTAGAAAGTAAATTATGGATTACATAACATTTTCCTGTGTGCATTAAGTGTTATTTTGTTCTTCCAGTACATGCATGTGCATATTTATGTACAAATGAATATGGTTGTACAGATTCATGTG
>NW_008360314.1:1983430-2027013 GCF_000622305.1 Nannospalax galili
GCTTGGGCTATAAAAATGTATTTATTCTATTAAGCACTTAGTGCAAGATAAAATGATGACATCAGCGTTCCTTTGTTCTTTATGATTTCCATGTGTTTTTCAACTCAGGCTGCACCACAGGCTTTTTCCCTGTGAATCCTCTCAGGCTGAGTCTCAAGAATGCAAAGAATGTTGTATCATAGTTCTCAGTGGTGGAAACCCACATGTGATTTGGGTCTCCAGGTTACCGTTTCTCTGACTACCTGCTCTATTTTGAAGCACTCTGTCCTCAGACTCTATGTTTGGGGAGTAGTTTTCAGTGTCTTGGAGATTAGGAATATCACTCATGTATACAAATACAATAGACTTATTTTGGTCTTCGTCTTTTATTTCTATGAGTCAAAGTTTTTTTAAGAACCATATGTTTATTTTCATCTTCAGAATCTCCCAGAACTAACCTCTAGACACTTATTCAGCATGCAGAGATCAAACAAAATTCCAAAACTATCTTTTTTCAAGAAACTCATAGAAATGAGCACATCCTGTTTATTCTAGAAACCTCCCAAATTTAACAAGACAATGAAAAATGATATCTCAACCAGATCGATACAAAACCATAATAACCTCCCTTAGTAGTCTGAGTTTTTACCACATTATTATTATTATTATTATTATTACATACCAGAAAGTAAATTTTTCATTACAACAGTATAAAAGAGTAAGGAATCCACCCTCTACAGTTGAATCAGGTAGATCCAAGTCACAGTCCATTTGTGTAGTCCACATATTATAATTTACACCCTGTTCTATCTCTGCTTTACTGCTCAGAGCCTCACAGAGAAGTTCATACAATCAAGATCATGTCTCTATCAGATTCTAAACAGGTGGAGATTCATTTGAAGCTACACAGGTCAAAAAGCAGTATATTGCTGAAGGTAAACTGAAGTGTGCAGCATCCTAAAAGAGAGAGTGAACTTCAGAGGAATAAGCATTCATTTCCTAATAGTGAAAAAAAAAAAACTAGCTTCTTTTCAGGACATTATTGCTGAAATGGAAAAATGAAGGCAGAATTAAGCTACACAGAACTGATTATCTTTTCAGTGTTTAACAGTCATTCAGATCTGCCAATCTCTCTGTAGATGGCAAGAGAAGAGAACTGTGATAGTTTCAAATTATCTGATAGAATCCCTCCTACTAAATGAAGTCAATCATCTAACAACTTTTTCTTGAGAAGGTTTGTGTCTAATACTCACTACTGTCATAAAATGGGAGATGATCCTCCCCAAGGTGGAAGGCAAGCCACCTCCACTTCAGAAACACATTCTTCTTATGAAAGGAATCTCAATGCAGATCTTTTGGCTGACTTTCTGAACCACTCTCAGGTCTTTTCCAAAGCTTTCACTTCCATTCTATCCCCTTTCTTGTCTAAATTTTAGCTAGCAACACTGTTCAGAAAACAACACAAAGATAAAATACATAGAACCCAGTTAATTTCATTCATGCTATGCCCTATTTTAATGCTATGCTATTATAAAATTCCCAAAAATATAAAGACAAAATATTTATGCACATTTGAATTAAAATACAGACAGAAAAGGCCCCAAATGATTAAAATCTATTATCATGCTCTTCAAAGTTAAAATAGAAAATGTAATTATTTTATGTTAAATTAAAGCAAAAATCATCCTCCTAAATGTTCTTTCCTATACCACCTCACACCTAACATGGAGGTGTGCTCCTTGCAGTCTCTAGAGAAGCCTTTAGTGTCTCATTCTGTTATGTGTGGTTGCTTCAGGACCTTAAAGATGAGAAATACCACAAGTCTCTTAAACACTTCACTTTTATTGACTTAAAATCTTCACAAAATGCAATCATATCAATTTGCTGCCCCCATACCCAAATGATTTACAAAACAAAACAATAATTAACCTTTATAACAATTACCTCAGGTAACCCAAGTCCTCTGCAAAAACTGAATGACGGGAGGAGCTTCAGGAGAAAACATCCTGAGCACCATACAGATTTCCATTGGGTTTGGAAACAATAAGCCCGCAAGACAGTGCTTTTGGCTATATGCAACTGTTAAATCTGAGCTAAAGGTTCTCTTTGTGCATAGGTAGTGCATATACTGACACTGAAATCCTGCTAGATTTGAAGTCTAGAAAATATAGATAAACAGGGCACCAGTCAACAGATTATATATCTGCTGCCTAACTTTTACAAACAAATGTAATAATTGTCATCTATCCCCAGACTCCTTTTCCTTACCCAGTATTACACTACAGTTACCACTGATTTTTCTGAGCAGCTTTCTAATACAGGAACCACAATGTCTCAGTCCAGTACCTCTTGATATGTTATAAATTAAATCCAGTGAAACCTGTCTCCTCATACTTGGTTTTCTCCAGCTATTTGCTTGTTTCCTTAAGAAAATTCACTTTCAGTCTCCTGATCAGGAAACTACTATTTGATGCTTTCGACACCTGAGCCCAAAGGTACATCATAACTTTCCTTTGCAACTCCTTTGTAATACATATTGTGTCTACTTTCTGAAGGTTTCCAACACTGAACATTATGTTGCTTTTCTCTCCCAAAAGTCATAAAATGTAATCACTCATGGTTTTTTCCCTTTGTTTCTGCTTTACTCCTGTTAGGAGAAAGCAGATGGATTCCATAGATTTCAACCTTTAAATTAATTTCTTTATTTCTTTAATGCATATACATTTTATAAACTTTATTTTTAATTGACAATTATATGCATATACACAAACTCACATATGTTGGCCAGGTGTAGTGGTGCATGCCTTTAATCCCAGCACTTGGGAGGCAGAGACAGATGAATCTCTGAATTCAAGGCCAGCCTACTCTACATAGTGAGTTACAGGCTAGCTGGGGCTACAGGGATACCCTGTCTCAAAAAGACCAAAGAAAATCAAACTCATATGTGTGAATATGGTATTATGTGATATTTTGATGTATGTTTACATGGTGGAATTGTTTCCTTTAAAAACATTTGAAAAATTTCTTCTGGAGATAAATAAGTTCTCAATACTAAGAATCTCCTAAAACTCAAGATTTAAGAGATTCCTCCCTGAGGTTATGTAAGCTGGAAATAATCACTAGGGAAAACAAGACTCTTAAAACTGCCTGCTAGCTGTGCTAGCAGTTTTCGTGTCACAGTGTCACAGTCCATGTTGGGTGGGCTTCTAAGTGTGCAGCTGCCTCTGAGTAGCCCTCACAGGTAATCTCTGTAACAAACCCAGTAACCTCATTGGTCCACCAAGCTAGACTTGGGAAGAATCATTTCTTTGATCTATAGCTGGTGTTTTATCTTGGGTGAACAGATGTCTCTTCATACCTCATTAGGAAATGTCATGCTTCAAATAGGCTATTGATATCTTTTAAATAATATTTGATGCTTCAAACATTCATTTTTCTCATCATAGTCCTTTATATTTTGTCCTCACAATGAAATGATTCTGGATATTCTAAATTGGAATGATGGAGGATTTTCCATTTCTGTGAGCTAGATGATCCCTTCATATCATCACCTATCTGAGCCTACAGTCAATTTGCCCCCCTCTGTTTATGAGCTCTCAGCTAGTACTGATATCGCTGCTAGTGCTTCAGGGTATCAATTCCTTAAGTATGTCAGGAAGTTTGTTGAGGCAAACAGTTTGCTCACCCATCATGACTCTCCTACCTTGAAATTGCCAGTTCAACTGATTCCCAAGAACTCAATCTTATTTTTAACTTAGTTTCTTTACTTCTCCAATGCATGAAGATTTTATAAATTTGTGTTTCTGGTATTAGTTTCTTTGCACTGGCAGTTCTGAGTCTCCAATTTAAATCTGCACCAATAATTCTTGGCACAAATGTGGAGAAGTTACTATAATATTTTTTAGGATTTATTTTTTATTTTATGTTCTTACATGTGTGCTTGAGAATATATGTTCCACCAGTGTGCAGGTGCCTATGGAGACCAGAACAGGGTGTTAGGTATCCTGTAACTGGAATTACAGGCAGTTGTGAGCTTTCATGTGAACACTGAAAACTGAACCTGAGTCCTCTGCAAGACAGACATGTACTCTTTTTAAATTTTTAAAAAAATTTATGTGTGTTTTGCTTGCATTCATGTAAGTTGCACCTGTGTCATGCAATACCCATGGAAGCCAGAAGAGGGCATCAAATCTCCTGGGACCAGAGTTACAGATGGTTTTTAAATACTATGTGGATACTAGGAACCAAACCCAGGACCTCTAAAAGAACAGTCAGTACTCTTAACCACTCAGCCATCTCTCCATCCCTGACAAGCAAGTATTCTTAACCACTGAATTGTCCCTCCAATCTTAGTGCAATCTTTTAAAAATGTATTTGTTCTTCCGTGTGTGTGTGTGTGTGTGTGTGTGTGTGTGTGTATACTTATCTGTGCATGCATGTGTAGAGCCCAGAGGTTGATTTTAAGGGTTTTCCTTTACTGATTTTTACCTAAATTTTTTGAGACAGGGTCTCTCATCAATATGGAGTTAAATATTTTAGCTAGGATAGCTGGTCACTGAGCTCTTACAATCCTCTTGTTTCAATACTCTGCCTCCAGTACTGGGATTCTAGGATGTTCCACCAAGCTCAGCTTTTATTTTTGAATATGACAGTCATGCTTGCACAGCAAGCATTATATCCTGTTCCTTCCGTCTTAGAAAGTATCTTTCTGCTAGGTGTGGTGGTATAGGTACCTAGCAATCAGGGGCAGAGGTAAGTGGATCTGCATCTGCCAGTCTTGTCTACATGGTGGGGTTCAGGTCAGCTGGGGCTACAGGAAGACCCTGTCCCCAAAACCAAAACAACAACAACAACAAAGTGTCCTTCTATTTGGTTTTCTTAGGATTTCTATATTAAGGGTAATTTATGATGCCTTGAATTCTAGTTCTTCTGGAAGAATTACTCCTATTTGTTTATAGTGAATGTTGTTAATTTTCTTTGAACCATAAATAAGGTAATTAAAGTTTCTGTCTTTTAATAAGTAAAAATATAAATTTTAGTTAAGTAATCAAACAGCAGTTTCTCTTTTCTGCATTTGAGATGCCTCTACTGCTCTTCAATATCACATTGCCTTCTTTTCAAATACATCCTGTGTGTCTTTGCATCTTCTCCCTTTTACAGGGGGCTGCCTCTCTGTACTCCATACATCTTCCTTTATTTTCATTGCTTGCATTCTTCTACTCCTTCCCTTCGGAGTAAGCATACTTCTCAAAAGATTTTTCAATTTGCATAATTCTGTTCCATTAGGTGATGATGAATCTAAATAGTCAACTTGATCATATTGCTATCTGCCAAGGAAGTTAATGTATCTCTAACCTAAAGAGAATTGCTACTGAGGAAAGATCTGCCAAGAATGTTGATGGGTGCTCAGATGGAACAAAAGGGGAAAAAGGAAAATGCCCCTGTGATGACTTGAGTAAGAAATATCCTGCAGAGGCTCAAGTGTTTCCACATCCTGTCCTTAGTTGCTTACAGTGTTTGGCAATCTTTGGGAGGTGTAGCCTCACTGGAGGAACTATGTCACTGAGGGAGAGCTTTGAGAGTTCATAGCCTCACCCTATTTCCTGTTCACTTTCTCTGCTTCCTGTTTGTGCTTGATGCTGTATGCTTTCAGCTTCTTGCATCTACCACGATGCCTGCCACTTGTTTTCATGCCTCCCTGCTATGATGGACTCTTACCCTCAGGAACTATAAGTCAAAATAAACTTTTTCCATAAGTTTTTTTGTTATGGTCATGGTGTTTTATCATAGAAACAGTAAAGTAATCCCGAAGTTGGTATCAGAGAGTGAACTGCTGCTGTGAAAAATTTGAGCATGTTGTTTTGGGGGTATTTGGAAGAATTTGGAATTTTGAATTAGAAAAGTGATTGAATGCTGTAAGCAGAGTTTAGTGGGCAATTCTGATAGGATTCTGGAGACAGTAGTGCTGAGAGAACTGCAGAATGGAGACACCTGGCTCAAGAGGTTTCAGAGAGGAAGAAGCTCTCTATAAGGAACTGGGTAGAGGCCATTCTTGTCATATTGTGGCAAAGAATCTGGCTCTACCCCTGTCCTAAGAACTTTCCTGGGGCTAAATTAAAGTGAAGGGTTTGTTTTATTGGCAGAGGAATTGTCAAGAAAACATAGTAATGAATTTATAGAATGGCTGATAACAATTATGCAAGACTACAATAAAAAGGAGCCAGTGGAACAGAAAAAAATGCAAAATGTGCAGTGTTGATAGTAAAAGAGCACTAAGAAGTCTATAGCTGCAACCAAGGCGTATGTGAGCATAGAGTCTCTCATTGTTAAAGAGATTAGTGCAACTAAAGAAAGGCCTCCAGCTCTGCACTGGAACAATGTGAAGAGTGGCCTCAGGGCAAGACTCCACATAGCTAGGCTTCCAACCTGTGAAAGAAAAAGGCCTAAGTAAGCCTAAATTCTTCCCAGTAAACAACAAATGAAAACTGCTGCTAATGTGATTCAAGAAGGCAAGAGTTCATGCCAAGCTGGCAGTGGAACTTGGCAGTGTCATTGACATGGTACTAGCCTTGCAGACATGAGAGATGCAAGAGTGAGGGGTTCTGGATACTCTGTACAAAGTTTCAGAGAGTGTCTGAGGCCAGATGTGTGTGTTGGTGATGGTGTCACTTTAAGTATGCCCTGAGATGCTGGGAAGTCCTGAAAGGCATTGAATGAAGCTGTGAACATGAATTTTGGGTTGTGGTAGAGGCCTCAAGATGTTGGTAATACAGGAAACATAAGACATTTGCCAAGGACAGTTGCATAAAAGGTGTGCCAACAGTCCAAAGAGAGAGATATATATATATTGCAAGCAGTATGCTGGAGGGGCTAAACCATCTAATCCCTGTGAAAATAAAATCTGAGGTATGAGACATGGAGTTAAAGGATTTAGTGTTTGCTCTCTATTCTGTTCAAGCATATATTGAAGTGTGTATTTTTTTTTTTTTACAGGGAGTTATAATAAAGAGATTACCTACATTTCAAAAGACTTTAGACAATCTTCATTTGAACAGTGTTGAGACTGTTGGAGACTATAGGGACATTTAAGTTGGAATAAATGCATTTTGCATTAAAATATGTCTGTGGAGTATCATTCACCTGGTGCTCGCTTTAGAGGCATGAAAAATGTTAGAGTGAAGGGGTCATCATTTCTTCCTCTGAGTTTCAGAGAGCCAACGAGGCCAAGCAGCATGCAGCAGGGGTTTTCCCACATAAAAAAAGGCCCTGATAGGCCATTTTGTGAAGCTGTTAAGGTGAAGTCTGGTTGACAATGGAGACCCCAAGAAGACCTTTGTGATGCTTTTGGTCATGGTGTTTTTTCAAAGCAATAGGAAAATTACTACTATAGCCTGCTTGCCTGGCATTTTCTTTATCTGCTGCCTGCCAGCTATGAGGTGAGAATCTTGTACACATACTCCTGCTGCCATGATGCCCAGCTTCATCATGGACCAAGAATATTCAGAACTAAGGAATGTAGACCAAAACTTCTGAAACAATGAGCCAAAATAAATCCTTCTTTAAGTTGTTTAATTGTGGTATTTTGTCACACTTAGGAAAATTCTAGCATGTACTATTTCTCTACCACCAATGTGGCTTATAAAAAGGTCTTACTTTGCTTTATTTACACATTAATAAGAGTTATCATATTTGGGGCTGAAGAGAATGCTCAGTAATTAAGAACATTTGCTGCTCTTCCAGAGGACCTGAGTTCCTAGCATCCATTTAGATGACGTACAACTGCCTGTAATTCCTGCTCCAGGGGATCTGATGCCTCTGTCCTCAAAGAGTACTCTCACAAATGCCTGCATACCCATACATAGACTTGTTCATACACACAAATAAAAGCAAATAAATCTTTAAAAAAACTATTGCATTTGTATTACTGAAGTTGAAATCACAAAAATAAGAGGCCTTAGGACTGCTATGAGTAAATCATCAGCCATGCCTTTGTAGTGTGTATATGTGTGCACATAGTGTGTGTGTTGTGTGTGTGTCTGTGTGTGTGTGTCTGTGTGTGTGTCTGTGTGTCTGTGACTATATTGAGGCATGGGGAGGACTACCACACCCGTGACTAAACCTAGATCCACACAAAACACCATGGCTGCACCCAGGGATTTCTGCCATTTTCATGGTGCTCTGAGACATTGATATTGTTTGCCCAGAGGACTTCCAGGTCGCCAAGGCCCTTTTAAAGATCAATCCACCACCTCTCTAACAGCCTGTTGTCTTTAATGAAGATGCTGAGTATAAAAAATAATGAGTACAAGCATAAAGTAAGATAAACATCACAAATTATAATCACCAACCAAGGTTAAGAAGTAGCGTGATCAACTCAAATTATTTCTCTGAGCCCATAGCAGGTGAAAACTAATCTTTCAAAGATGAATTTTCACTTTTCTTAATTTAAGCCTCTAATAATCACTCAAGTTAACATAACTGAAGCCTGAAACCCAGGCCACAAACTTCTGTTCCCACTTATTTCAAGAGATCCAGGACTGGTTAGCATTTCCCTCAAACATATCATCTATTTGCCCGTTTTCAGCATGTTGATACTTTCATCTTCTATGTATTTCTGTTTTAAGATACTTATATCCTAAAACAAATATTAAAGCAAAATATGAGAAAAAGTAGTTTCTGAATGAAAGTTAGTACTCTAGTCATATTTAGGCTATCTCATGACATCTAGAATTTGCTGTTAAAAACATATTAAGGTGTATGATGCTGTCTCTAATTTAAAAAAAAAACCTTCTCCTTCATCAATATATTTGAAAAACAAAGGTAAGATCTGTAACTTTAGACAAGGATGACTTCTGAAACATCTACAGAGGGGTGAACTTTTCCATCTTAAAAATAAGCTGAAATCTTAGACAACTGTCAGAACAAATATTTCTAGAATCGCTTCACAGCCTCCAAACAAAGCTGACAGGGAGCTCTATTGCAGAAATAAGCCTTTGTGAGCCAAAATTCTGACCTGACTTTCTAAATACAATGTTGAACTCATATAAAATAAGCCTCTGCCATTTCTCTGTCCTTTGTTTATCTTCAAAGCTGTTATGGTAATCTCCCAAACTCAAATTTTAATCCTACAGTGTAGCCTGCCATTATATAAATGCCAAATTTGAGTCATATACCTCTCAACTAGAATCATTGGAAAAATAAAAATTTGTAACACATACGCATGTTTATGGAGAAAAAGCAAGTGGACAGGAAATAGAGTTAATTTGTAAGTTAACTTTATATCTAGGGAGAGCCCGCCTCATCCAAATGCAATCTAAACTATAACACTTGTTCAATTTATTTGTTCACGATTGACCACATGCTATGATTTGAATGTATCCCTAAAGGTTGATGAGTTGAAACACAATCCTCAAAGCAACAGTGATGATGTCTAAGAGGAGGCTGGGGTCATGCCCACTATAATGGGATCATTATCATGATTTTATTCTCAAAAGAGTAAAGATTTATTATGAAAAACATGGATTTGATATAAAAGTAAATGTGATGATCCTCTTCTCTTCCCTTTTAGACTTTCTTTAATTTTAGTATTTTTAAACACATGTGCATACATATGTGTCTGAATACGAATGTGTACCACATTCATGAAGTGCCAACAGAGTCCAGAAAAGAACATTGGATCCCTTGGAGCTGGAGTAACAGATGGTTGTGGGCTGCCATATGCTGGAAACTTCCTCTGCAAGAACTGAGCCATCTCTTAATCATCGTAAGTGCTGAACCATCTCCTCAGTCCCTTCTTTTGACTTTCTTAATAAACAATATATTTTTAAACTACATCATACTTTCATCAGTGTACCTTTGTTTCTCAACCATGATCCTTCCATTTACTTGAGTAATTACTTAGATTTCTCCACTATTTCTTCTGTGTTTCTTCACTTTTCTTCTTTTTACTTACACTTGGCTTCTTGTCTGAGAACCTCAGTAGCAGTCAGTATTGTTTTATTGGTGATGGACTGAGACTTGCTGACCTGGGAATGAATACCAGTTTCTTCAGTAGTACAACCATATGGCAAGCAAGTCTTAGGAAACAAGAAGGTGAATCCACAGTAGAAAATATCAGCCAGAGAACCACTTTCTCCGCATAGTGTGACAATTTCACTTTTTTTGCTTAACATAATGTGTTATGCTCTTCCTACATAACCCATTCTGGTCCTTGTATAAATACATTCCAAATTCAATACCAAGTATTTTTTAATAGCTGGCAGCAATGATATTCTTAGTATAATTTCCAAGGTATTTTTTGTACAAACGGATGAATAATAACTTTAATGAGTTCTTTTGTAAGATTAATTGCTTTTTACTATACAAAATAATGTATGCCTTTAACATCCTTAAAAACAGCTTCTATTGTCAAGTCTATTACTCCTACTTATGTTTGTAAGTAGCAGGATAGTTTAAAGTGATTGTGCTCTTTCATTTTAATGTATGCAGCCAGATTGCTGGCTCTGTTAAAACTGACCACAACGCTACTAGCAGGGTAGGAAAGGAAATGAGAGGGTTTACATAAAAGAACAGGGAGTCAAATCATGCAAGAGATTGTCAAACAAAGAAGTTTGAGTTCATTATACATTCAACATCAAGTACTAAAAGTCATTAAATTGACACGCCCTGATTTTAAAACACACACCCTGATTTAAGTGATGGGTAAAGATTTTTGAAAAGCATGTGAAACAGAAGAGAAAATGTTTTAGTAAGAAACATTTTTTATTTTTCAAATAATGAAGATTTTTTTAAAGCAAAGTGATAATATTGTTGAGTTCCTCTGTATTTTTACTTAAAGCATTGACTATAAAACTTCTGATCTTAACTGCATAGATTACATACCATGTGTTAGTTTTAATTAAAAGATTCCAAAATAACTGTCAATAAAATACAAGCATATTAAGGTGGCCAAGCAGATTCTTTTAGAAGTACACTATGAAAATTAATTTTGATAAGCCAGGCTGAAATAAATGTTCTCTTCATGTCAACCATTTCTTTGCATCATTACCATCAGAGCTCTCTGGTTTGTTAAGTATTCACTCACCTTCAGAACTTTTATCATTTCAGGGTCCATCTCCCTGCCAGAATGGACCTCTATGACTATCTGATCTTTTGTAAATTCAGGAAGGGTTATGATGTACGTGCAGAGAACACAATCAGTACACATAAGCATTTACCAAATCAATGGGTACACATCTGTGTTTCAAATATCAAGCATGAAGGCCTTGCCATTTTTCAATCTCTCTTCATTTCCACAGCTAGGTAAGATATTAGTGGACACTCATTCTGGAACTAAATGAAAGTAGTTATAGAGTCCATTCATATATAAATATATTTACACAAATTAACTATTCTTCTATTTAATGTGCTTGGCTATCAGTCTTGGGAAATGACTAACACAGACATTTGAAACACTGATAACATGGCTATGGCATGTATCCACCCCCTGACTATTGCAGAATGCAGTTTGTCTATCAAAAAGTAATTTATTTTCTAAATGACTTCTGCCTTCAGAATATCCATTTAAATAGCTTGTCCAAATGGTTATAGAGAGATAAGAAATTATTATTATAGTTGAGACATAATTAGAAATTGAAATATTTTGAGCATAGTATATGGTTGAACATGAGGTTAAGAAAAGAGTCTGAATGAATTCTATCAGAGTTAGTTAAAGTATTTGAGAGTAGAAACTTTGTTTAAAAACTTGGGGCTAACACATTGGAAAGTTCACAATATTTACTTGTGTTGGCTGCTTAGATACCTTCAGATAAACTGGCTAACTACTGAGAAAAATGAAAAGAATAGTGGTCTCCTAAAGAAGCCATTTAAAATGACTGAGAACCCAGTGATTTACAGCTTCATGGGAATAGAAAAGCAAGCTTGATGTGTAGCCCAAGGAGCAGCAGGTATAATTTCCTAGAAGCCATTTCAATAGTAGCCATCTAATTAAGCATATCTCCTTCTTACAGTCTGTTATTTCATAGGGCCTCAAGATAAATGCCATTAAATTGAAGGGAAGAGAGCTGTGTAAACACAAGCCCTAGAAAATAAAAGAGAAGATTCATTGGGATTCAGAACTACATGTATAATTAAATATAGACAACTGTTAGAGAGTAGGTATTATCTTTTCAAAACTTGAAAAAGGCTCACTGTCAAAGAAATTCAAATCTCTATAAATTTGTAGTTGCTTAATTCTTAAAGCTTCTAGCTGTCCCATGCCTATACCAGGCCCAATATGACATCTCCATCATGAATTTCAAATAAGACCATTGAAAATAATGAACAGGGAAGAAACTCTCAGAACACAAGATAAACAACAGCATGAGGGAAAAGAAAAGCCAGAGGAAATGGCCAGAAAGCAAGGTTTGATAACAGCTCTGGATTGTGGCTCCACATTTTGTTTCTAGCTTAGTTGACTGCTTGCTCCTTCCATCATCCTATAATGTGTGTTAGGGTCACTTCTGACATGTTAATGAAAATCTGTTACCACATATTCTTATTGCTGATGAAGGCAACAGATATACTGTGAAGAATTTCAATTGCTTATAGACTGAAAAGAAAGTAAGGGCAGATGATAATGAGACAATTTAGAAAACTATTGTGTGGGTGAGAAATTTTGTTTTTATTTTTTGACACAGTTTGTCATAAGGGTGGATCTCATTAACTCAGTATCATAGTAGTATTAATAACCAAAACTTCAATGGAATCTCAGATCATGGGGCTGGAGGGGTCTCTCATAGGCAAGGGTGCTTACAGCATAAGTATGAAAGCCTCAATTGGACATCAAGTACCTGAATAAGAGCCAGCAAGGCCACATGCAATTGTAAATGCAGTACTGGGGCTGGGGGAGGGAATGGAAAAGCAAAAGATCTGAAAATAGGGCTAGGTGGCCAATAAGCCCCTCTGAAAGGTAAGCGCCACAATCACTGACAGAATCTGTCTCAAGAGACTATGGTAAACAGTAATAAAGCAGGACCAGTGACGTCCACATTTGGTCTCTATAGACACCACATCACACACACACACAGAGTGACAGAATGACAGAGAGAAATGAAGGGGAAAAGGACCTTAAATCGCAGAATGTAAGAAAAAAATAGCGTTCTGAGAAGCAGAGAAGGGTAGTTCTAATTTTGAATATGATCATGAGCAACTCTCAGTGCCACCTGTGAGCTACATAAATTCAAACCAGAAACAAATCAACATAGCACGTCATTGAGACATGATGTTTATTTGAACCATATATCAAAATAACCCGTGCTTCACACCTAAAACATACAGACCGAACTACACAGGAAAGATGTGTAGAACTAAGATCCAAAATGCTAATAAACTTCCAAAATGTGTATGAATGCTCTAAGATGCCCCAAATAAGCATAACAAAGATGCTGAGACCTAAATAGATATTTGAGAAACTACTCACAAAATGAAAGACAGAAGTTTTATCTGAAGAATTTGACTATGTCAGTTTCATCCAAAAATAAAAATAAAAACTCTACCTAGAGGGTCCTAATAGATACATAACATTAACAGTATAATATTGATATTGGAGGTTGTATTAGTCAGGGTTCTCCAAAGAAACAGAACTGGTAGAATGAATATATATGTATAGAGATTTATCAGCTTAGCTCACAGGATAGAGTCCAAGTAGTCCAACAATGGCTGCACCACACTGGAGGGGCTGAGAATCCATAGTCGCTCAGTCCACAAGGCTGGATGTCTGAGTAGTCCCAATCTGGCACTGAAGGTCTGACAAATTAAAAAAGATCAGCTAGTCTTCAGTCTACAGCAGCAAGAACTCACCAGAGAGAGAGAGAAGGCAAGCAGCAAGAAGCCTGGCATTCTCCTCTGCCTTGGTCTTTTATATGGGCTGCCATCAGAAGGTAACACCCATATTTAGGGTGTGTCTTCCAGCTTCAGATGATCCAATCAAGAAGATCTCTTTCATTTCAGTTAATCCCAGATCCAGTCAAATTGACACCCAGGATTAACCATCACAGGAGTATAACTCATAAGTAATAAAAATGCAAAAAACAGTAAGCTAAACAAAATAATAAAATTTAAAGAAATGTGGTCAAATCCTAAGAAAAATGAAAAACATTAGTTAAATCCCAAGGAAAATGAAAAATATGAGTTAAAGATTCATAATGAAGGCCAAGATTAAGGAAACTTGTCAAAGTATACTTCATGAGATAAAAACTCACTTTAAGTCTATGAAAAAGTTAAGAGTTTTAAGCAGCGAAAATGTAAAATTAATTAAAAATTGAAAAAATAGCTTAAAAAATTGGATGAAATCTCAGTGACACAACAGAAGTGACAGAAAAGGAATCAATAAGCCTGAAGATATAGCAATAAAAATCATTCAAACTGGGTCTGGAGAGATGGCTCAGCGGTTAAGAACACTGGTTGTTCTTGCAGAAGACCTGGTTTTGAATCACAGCACCCACATGACAGCTAACAACTGTCCTTAACTCCAGTCCCAGGGGATCTGACAGCCTCTTCTGATCAATGCCGGCATTTCACAACACGGGTGCACTTACCTACATGCAGGCAATACAGGCATACACATAAAATAAAAACAAATAAAAATTTTAAAAAAGTTTTTAAACAAAATCATTCAAACTATGTAGACAAGAACAGAGATTCAAACCCATTAGAGTTTCATTATATGATACTGCTGACTCACATAAAACAAAGAAATACATTGGGTCAAAAAATAGAAACACCAGTTATTTGCAAATAGTGTGAAACAAGAGTGTCTACTAATCTAAGAAGCTTAGTGAATCTCAAATAAATAATAATAATAATATTGTAAAGCATTGTGATCAAACTATCAAAAACAAAGAAGGAATGTTCAAAGTAACCTGAGAAAATGGCATGTTATGTTCTATAAAACAATAATTTGAATGATTACAACTTTCTCATGAAAAGTAAAAGCCAGGTGGCGGAGCTGTGGAAGAATATTGACTCCCAAAAGTTGTCTCTAATCTCCAAACACTCTATGGTACACATGCCCACACTCAAAACACAAACACACATCACACACACAGACACACAGACACACAGACACACACACACACCAGAAATAATTTAAATTAAACAAAAAGGAAAATCATGAAACAAATAAAGAAATGAACTTTCGGGGCTGGAGAGATGGCTCAGCAGTTAGAAACACTCGCTGTTCTTTCAGAAGATCTGGGTTCAAATCCCAGCACTGACGTGATAGCTAACTCTCCATAATTCCAGTTCCAGGGGACCCGACAGCCTCTTCTGTCCTCGGTCGGCATTGCATGACACAGGTGCACTTACCTACATGCAGGCAATATACACACACATAAAATAAAAATAATAAATAAATAAAAATATTTAAAAGAAATGAACTTTCATTCCAAATGTTTATATCCAGTGACAATATCTCTCAAAAAGTAGGAGAAAATAAAAATATTCTCAGAGAAAGAAAACCTAAGGGAATTTATCACCAGATGATCTTCACTCAGAAGAAATTAAAGCAAAATTTTCACACTAAAAAAAAAAAAAAATACCTGCGATGTCAAGAGGGAGTTAATAATGGAGAAAAATAATTAAACTGTCATATTTCTGCTTGAAGAAGGTGAGTAATGCCCTTTAGTCCTTGAAAATATTCATATATAATTTAATAGCAAATGTAATAGTATTGTGTTATTGAAATAACAACAGTAGATGTCACTGAAAGAAGCAGTAAGGGAATACATTGGTGTGTGTTCCTGTAATTTAACTAAACTTAGAAATAATTATAGGTATTAACTATGAAAGATGAGTTGATAAATTCAAATCTCTCAAATTTATAGAAATGGTAATGACAAAATAAATAAAAACTGGGTCTAATATATACTGTCTATAAGAGAGACACATTAAATAAAATGAGACAGATTGGAAATAAATGGCTACAGAAAAATGCCATGTACAAATAAGTTTAAGGAGGTCATAGATATTAGAAAGGCCATATTCCCATTAAATAAAATAGAATAAAAGTTTAAATGTATTACTTGAGATAAAGAGAGTTGTTTCATGCAGATTAAAAACTGATAGGCAGGGGGCTGGAGAGATGACTCAGTGGTTAAAAGCGCTGACTACTCTTGCTGAAGACTCAGTTCAGTTCTCAGCACCCACATAGCAGCTAACAACTATCTGTAACTCCAGTTTCAGGTGATCCAACGCCCTCCTCAGGGGCACCATGGTCATTGTGCAACACCAGTATACTTATATTCATGGAAGCAACACACTTGTACAAATAAAATAAAAGTAATAATATGATTTTTTTTAAAAAAACTGTTATATAAGCTTTAAAACTGATAGCCATATGAGCTTTAAAATTATAAATATGTGTTACAGAATTATTTGAGGATTAATAGTTTTTTTTTTTTTTGAAGATCTTGTAGAATTCTGAGCTTAGTATATCTAGCCATGGGCTCTTTTTAGTTAGGAGATTATTAATTATTGCTACTATCTAATTGGTTGTCATGAGTATGTTTAGATTATTTACTTCCTCTTGATTTAAATTTGGTAGCATGTACACATCTGAAATGTCACCATTTTCTTTTAGCTTTTCATGTTTAGTGGAATCTATATATATATTTAAATTATATCCTTATGCTTGTCTATATTTCTTCAGTACCTGCTTGTATTAGTTACCTTTCTGTTGCTGTGATAGAAACACCATGACCAAAAGAACTTATCAAAGAAGAGCTTATTTAGTTTATGGTTCCAAAGTGCAGGTGTCAGTCCATCAGGGTGGGGAGACATGGTGGCAGAGGTGACTGGAAGAGGAGCAGAAGCTAAGCTCTCACAACTTCAAGCAGGCACAGGAAACAAGAGAATGACTCAAGATTCATCAAGGCCTAAGAACTCTTTGAGACTGCCCCCAGTGACTTGCTTCCTCCAGCATAGCCACACCTTCTGTGACCTCCCAAAACAGCATCACCAACTGGATACAAAATGCTCAGATACTTGGAGCCTAAGGGAACATTCTCATTCAAACCACCACACTTCTGTAATGTTCCTTTTCAACTCAAATTTTATTAAGTTGCTTCTTCCTTTACATTTGGTTAATTTTGCTAAATTTTTCTTAATCTTGTTAATCATTTTATACATTTTATTTATTTTTTAAAAACAATTTCTCTGATTATAATTTCACTTAAGCTTAAAGATTATAACATTAAAAAATCTTCGATTAGTTTCCTAGATGTAAGGATTGGAGTCCGGCTCATGTGATGTAAATATAAATACAAAACATGCATTACTTATGTTTAAGGATTAGAGAAATTAAAAGTTCCAGAAATGGAGAATTGAACTTCAGTAACACATCTACTTTGATAAATTGAAAGAAATATATTTTCTTTCTATTTAATGACAATATATTTTAAAAATATTTTTTGTGAATTTCATACATTATTATTGTACTTCTATTATTTCTACTCTTCCCAGACATGTAAATAATAATTCTGAGTAACCAGGATGCAGAAGAACAAAATTGCATGTTACCTCTAATATATGGATGATGCTATTTTTTGAATCTTGAAATATTTCTGTTTTACTCGAAGTACTCACAGAAGTTAGGAGCACAGTAAGAGGCCACAGGGAAAGCATTAAGAATGGAGAGATGGAATGCAAGTGGTATGAAGGGGTAAATAGGAAATAATGGATCACAAAGATTTAAGCAGGGTAAGTAATGGGAGAGCAGGGTAAAAGAGGGAGTATAGGAGTGATAAGTATCAATAAAGACTTTTGAAAATCAAAATCGAAATCTGCTACTTTAGAAATCAATACATATATATCTCTATCTCTATCTCTATCTCTATCTCTCTGTATATCTTTCTATATCTATATATGTGTGTATAGATGTACATATATATGTGTGTGTATGTATAATTTAAATGGATAAATGGATGTGTATTATTTACAAACATTATAATTTCCTGAACAAAAAGCATGACTCAACTTTAGGTTTTAAGAATGGGCATGAACTCAGGACACTCATTCCCCTAGATGTGCCTTTGAACTGTGCTTATAAAACTCTGTCCTTGAGTCAGGCCCCACCCATGATTTTATTGAAAATGGTTTTTCCAGCTTCAACTGGGGAAGTACAAGTTCGACTTCACCCTTATCCTAACAGATCATCCTATGTTTTTATCCCTAGTTATAGATTATCTCATTTCCAATCTTCACTGTGTGCAATAAAGATAGGTGCACAGTTTTTTAATGCTTCAATATATTAATTCTCAAGCATACCCAAATTCATTCATTACCTTTTGGGTGGAGTATCAAACTGAGATTGTCAAGAAAACAATATCAGATGTGTGTGTCAGAAGACATAAAAAGACATGGTTTTGCTGGGGTTATTTAAAGTATTTTATTTATTGTTTTTAATTTTGTGTATATGAGTGTATTGCCTGAATGTATGTAAGTGAACCCATGATGTGTAATGTCCAAGGAGGTCAGAAGATAGTGTCAGATTCCCCTGGAACTGGAATTACAGGTGGCTGTTAGTCACTATCTGGGTGCTGGGAATCAAACCCTGGTCCTCAGAAGAGCAGTCAGTGCTCTTAACCACTGAGCCATCGCTCTCTTGCTAGGGTTACTTAAAAGTGATTAGTCCAGATTATGTCCATTTTATAAGTCATCCCTACAAATATAACTACCTTATAACAGGAGGACAATACCTCTCTCATAAAGACTAGGAGCAAAAATGTATTACCTTTTTTGGAGTACTTGATTAATGGGCTTCCATAGACCTCCAAGCATTACTGGATAATTCTATTCCTCTTGATTATCCTCCAGAACTTGATGGTAAGACCCTACTGTGTTGCCAGAGTTCTTTCGGGGTCTTGCACTATCAGACAAACCATATAATATATTTTTATGTGAATTTAATATGGTTCATGCCCTTGGGTAGAGATGGAGTAAATGGGGGAACTTACAAGGAGACAAGCACTCTTGCGCCCTGACTCAGAGCCTGCTGATCCAGATCGCGACCATGGCACGCCCATAGTCATAGCTAGCTTTCACCCATGAGTCAGGGGCCAGCAGTCTCACCCCAGGTCCATAAATGCCCCCTCTTGCAATATGGGTGAGACACCAGGGCCATCTCTTTTCCATGTCTGCTGCCACACGTTTCTGTCAGCTCCCCACTCCTGTCCCAAGGTGGCACCACAAGCCCCTCCTTCTGTGGCTAGCTCTCCACAGTCAATGCTCCACAGCAGGCCCCACCCCTTGGAGGAACTAGGACCCCTGAGGAACACACTTCACCCCTTTTCTCCACTCTTACAATCTTTCTGCCACCTCTTGGATGGGGTGACAGATGTAGGACGATCTCTCTTGTATTGTGGTGAGAATATGACTTCTTGGGACTCCTCATTCTTTGTCTTTAAGCTGTGGCCATTGATCTATCCCAGTGGTGTTTCTTCTACTATAAAGACAAATGGAAGGAAGTAGACACATTTAAACAAACAGAAATGTAAATAGAAATGCCTAGAAGATATCCCAGTAGGTGTACTATATTCATTAAACAGTATACTTGTGATGGCTTTGCCAATAGGGCCTGTAGCCTTTCTTGACACAAGGTGTTGACCTCATCTACAGCAGCAGTGTGTTCCACCCCTAGGAACAGGCCTTACCAATTAGAAATTTGTCAGTCGTACGTATGTTGTTCAAGCCATTATTGCACTTGCAGGCATTTCTTGGCATGTCCATAGCATGCAGCATGTGGGATCCATTCTTGAGTAGAATCATAGGGGATCCTTTCTTTCCCAACCATCTACATAACACCTTCTGACAATATGAACCTCATCCATCCAGTGGCATGGATTTTTTTTTTTTTTTTTTTTTTTGGCTTAGTCTCAGCTCCATCTCCTCTTCTTTCCCCATTCTCACAATATGCAGTGTCTTCAGCAACATGGCCTCACCAACCTTTCTAGTGTACAATCGACACTAATGGCAATAGCCTTGGTGAATTTGAGGACCTCTAGGATCTCCCTGACCAAGAGTTCATGGGGGTAGGGGGCGACCCAGCCCTGGTACTGTAGATTTTCTTGACAGTTGTATAGTTTGGGAGTCTCTGTCTTCATCTTACCCAATCAAAAAACTCCCAAGAATCTTATAGCTATAGCTGGCCTTTGTTTCTTCTGGTATCTTTCAAATGGGTGTCACAACTGCAAAACACTCAGAGGAAAGTTAACATTATATATTAAATCAATCATAGGCAAGGTCTCACACAGCATGGAAAGGTTTTGTCCATTCATATTATCTGTTTTCTCCATTGATTCTTGTTAGGTATCACAGCATGGGTATGAAGCATTAATTTGATTAGCTCTTTACCATTTTTAGTTATCCCTTTGGAGTCATTTTATGCTTGAGGGATTTTACATGGAGTCTCTTTGTATTCTTTTATTTTTGATGCACTTACAGGTGTTGGCTCCAGTTGTCTGACCCTGCACTGGGCTAAGGAGGCAGGGGTTTCTCCTGTCCCTGCTGCACTTGTTGGTTCCCTGAGTCAGGCAGGCCCTGGGTCTGCCTCCTGACTGTAGCCATATTTGTCATTTCTTCATTGACAACAACTGGCTGCTGGGGGAGAAATGGTGGGAAAAACTGCTTCCACCTTTTAGCCTTTATCAGAAGAGAAATACATCTATATAATCCTTGGTGATTCTTAACCACCCCTGGGACAGTTTTTATTCTTTGAATGTCTTTTGTAAACTGTTCTTCTGGTTTTAAAGCCTTCCAGAAATGCCTTAGTACCAAATTTGGGTTTCTATCCATTTTTTCTCTGGGAATTTGGGCTTGACATATGTCTTTCCACATTTGTCTTTGAGTAACCCAAGTGGACCATTTCTTCATTATGGTATTTTTTATATCTTTTTATAGGGTGTTCTGTAATTTTACAGACATGTTTTACATGTTGGTCAGAATCATTTAGATTTGCCAAAGCCTGTCTCTCTTCACAAAGATCCTGTCCCATTAAAGGGCTTAGTAAAACCATTAAAGCCCCATAACATTCTTGAGGTCTTAGGTGAATTAAGCTTTCCTTCATATCTCTGGTGAACACAATCTTATCTGGCCCAATGATCTGGGCATCATATATTGCTTTTCTCATACCTAGTTCCCTCTGTAATGTCTGCCCCTCCTTTATAGTCCTCCAGCCCCTGCTAATCATGTTAGTCTCCCTTGGTGATGACCAGGTATCTTTAATGCCTTCAACCACCCATCTCATTAAGGACTGCTCCCCCTGCATTGGCCTAGGTTGAACAGCCTATATCACAAGGACAGATGGGTGGTTATATAACTCAGCTGTGACACTTCTGAAAGACTTAGACTGATGTCATGTGCTCCCATGTCCCATATTCTCACAAGCCACGTGGCTAGGGGCTTTCTGATTGCTTGCATGTAAGTTTTTCGTAGTTTTAACAGCTCTAGTATGGAATATTTCCTAGGTACAGCACTGTTAGCTTTTTTTTTTTTCCCTTTGTATCAAGTGTTGAATCTGAGGGGCAGCTTTAGCTACTTTTATTTTTAGGTCATTTTCCTTTTTACTATTATCTGTCTCTTCCTCTGAGTCCTTGGACTTTACACAAGTCAAAGTGTCCCACCTTTTCTCCCTCTCAAGCTCTGCAACTGGGTCTGTCAGGACTTCCCTAGCCTTTACAGCTTCCACAGCCTAGGTCCCACCTTTTATTATGCAAAGTGGCCATGCTCCCTCTCTGGGCATTCCTTTTGAGGGTAAAAGTTCTTCTAGCCTCTGAATAACCTTTAACAAATCTTCACATACCAACAACATAGCCCCCCACATTTACAACATAGCTGTGGACCATGTTTCTGCATGGCTGGCCTCTTTTTAGTTACAGATTTTATAATCCATTGTATAACCCATGTGACTATCGCTAACCCCATTAAGCATATGGGTTTTGATTTTCTTCTCTCCTGGGTTCCTGGCAGCTGCTCCTGGATTTGGGAATCAGAGCCAAGCTGACCCGCCATAGGGGCAGCTGGAACAGCACTGCTTTCCCAAACCCACATCCCCAAGGCTGTGGTTAGTTTATCTGGGCCGGACTATGCCAGTTTTGCTGCTAGAGTTCTCTCTGGGTCTCTTGCACAATAAAACAAACCATATTTTTATGTGAATTTATTATGGTTTATGCTCTTGGGTAAGGACGGGGCAAATGGGCAAACTTACAAGGGCTCAGAGCCTGCCAATCCAGACTGCTCCTGGCACACCCATAGTCACTGCTAGCTTTTGCCCATGCCTCAGGGGCCAGTGGTCTCACCCCAGGTCCATAAATGCCCCCCTCACAATGTGGATGAGACACCAGGGCCATATCTTTTCCATGTCTGCCTCTGCCCGTTCCTGTCGGGTCCTGGCTCCCATCCCAAGATGGTGCCACAAGCCCCTCCTTCTGAGGCTAATGATCCACAGTCAATCCTCCCCTGCATGCCCCACCCCTTGCAGGAACTATGACCCCTGGGGAGCACAATATGGAAGCTTCATCTCT
Organism: Nannospalax galili; assembly: GCF_000622305.1. NCBI lineage: Eukaryota > Metazoa > Chordata > Mammalia > Rodentia > Spalacidae > Nannospalax > Nannospalax galili. Next base: position 2,005,966 of record NW_008360314.1, read on the forward strand.
ACTGGTTAGTTGTTCATGGTGCTGAAGGTGATATACACACTACTGAGGGAGAAAAATAACCATTAGTCTTACTCAGATGTGAACCCTGCGAGCCACAAAATTGACAAGCCAGATAAGATATGTCCACTAGTTCAACAGTGGAAACAATGTTATGGAGTAGTCAATCCCTTTCTGGATGGATTTAAAACCAACCTTACAAGAAGTGACCCAGGCATTGCATGGATATTGACACCAAGAATCTGTGGCTAGACAGGTAATAGCCCTAGGGCAGAAGCTACTACTATTATCCTGCTAAATCAATGTAATATTAAATAGACTCCTAAAGATTTGTTGTTATGTCCATAGAATAGTATATCTTTCAACCCTAACCAGAGAATCTTCTTCTTTAAGTAAATGGCGATTATCACAGAGATTCCCACAATTGATCAACAGGAATAAAATAAGAGATTGCAGAGTATTCTCTCATATATAGGACATCTATAGTGTACCTGTAATGAGCAAAGCTCAGGATTCTTCTCTGAATAGAAGCTGGAAAGACTGTAAGACCCAGAAGCAACTAATGATGATAGTGAAACTGTTTTCTGCACAATACAGGCAGCTGCATCTATAAATTCCCAGTGGTTGTGACAGCATTTACAATAACTGAGCAACCATGGAGGTGGAGGCAAGTGATCCTATCACTAGCTGAGGAGCTTTGGCAATGAATGACTATTGGGAAAGGAAGAGTCAGTATTTTTCAGGGATATGGCCCCAAGAGGCTTCTCATGCTCTACTAGATGGCCTCACACATATGCATACACTGGCAGCACTGAATGCAATCTGTGGGTTTTAAAAAGTAAAAGAAGGGAATACATGAAATTGGTAGTGGGGATAAGGGAGGAATAGGAAGGGAGAGAGTAAGGGTAGACTTTATAAAAATACATTTTATGGACATATGAAATTCTCAACCAACAAAAAGTAAATTAAGAAATTAAAAATGTATAAACATGTACTCATGCACTAACAGAACTGCAAAATTCATGAAATAAATAATGGCAGAATGTTAAAATGAAGATAAGACAATGATGACAGACTATCTTAGACACTTTTCTCAACAATTACCAGAGCTTTTAAATTGGGAAAATTAGTATATGGCTAGAGATACCTTGCTGGTTAAGAGCACTGGCAGAGGATCCAGGTTCAGTTCTCAGCACCCACATGTTGGCAAACAACCATCTGTAAGTCCAGTTTCAGGGAATCCAGTCTCCTCTTCTGACCTCCACAGACATTTCACATATGTGGTACACTTACATACATAGAGGCAAAGTATTCAAAATAAAAATGAATAAATAAAATAAAATTAGTATAGGCAAAAATCTGAAAAACCTCATTAAGTTCTTTAATCAAGATAGAAGTTTAAAAACCACACATAATAATTACAACATATGCATTCATTTCACAGCACATAGTTTCTTTAAAGAGTAGCATGAATAGTCATTGCTAAGTGAGCAGGAAGGAAGGAAAAAACAGAATCTAGAATAAATGGTAATCTTTGTCAGGGATGGAAAGTTCATCATTTTCATTGAAATTGTAACTCTCTAACTGTACAAATATCAGGGCTAAACCAATCTTATATGAAATATTTGTACTGTTGAGTACACTTTAGTTAGCTATCTCTAAGTTAAAAAAATATTCACAGTTAAATTTTAATATTAATTGTAAATTTCAAAAGCTATTTAGAGTTAAGTAGCTTGTTGACTACTAACACTTTTGTCTTCAAATTTATTAGTTTTAATTATAACAATTTTGGTGATTTGAATAACAAATGCCCTCCACAGCTCATGTATTTAAGAAGTTTGTCCCTGATTACTGACACTATTTGGGAAAATCATGGAACTTTACATGGTGTAGTCATGCTGGAGGTTGTATGTATCTGGAGACAGCCTTTGAGTGCTTCACTCCACTTCAGGTTCACTCTCTCTGCAACCTGCCTGTGGATGAAGTTGTGATCTTGCATTTCATCTCCAACAACTTGTCATAACACCTGCTCTGCTGCCACTCTGAGAGCTGTAAGCCCAAATAAACTCTTCCTTCTGTAGGTTGTGATAGTCATGTTACTTTTTCAATGTTGTACTGTTTATGCTTAAGTTCAATTTTTAAAATATTTTTAAATTTTTCAAAATTTAAAATTGCAATCAAAACAAATATTTTTAAAAATTACATAAAACATCTATGAAAAAAGATTAACCAGACTGATAAACCTTTAGCAAAGTTAATCAAAAGAAAAGGAAGAGCCAAATTAGTAAAACTTAAGATGAAAAAGGAGACATTGTAGGAAACAGGCCTTAATAAGGGAGATATGGACAAAAATGTGGTTAGTTTAAGGGATGGGGGAGGGAAAGGTATACAAGGAACCTAGGGGATAAAGGGAAAGAAGAAGCTCAAGAGAGGTAGGACCATAGGAGAAGGGCATTAGTAAGGGGAAAGGGGGGGGAAATGGGGCACCTTAAGTGAGAAAACCATGATGGATGGAGAAATTTAGAGAATCATGAAGATATATATTTTAATATATATTAAAATATATATTCCACTAAACTTGAAAAACTAACAGAAAATGGTAACATTTCAGATACATATATGCTACCAAATTTAAATCAAGAGGAAATAAATAAATAAAACATGTTCATGACAACCAATGAGATAGCAGCACTAATTAATAATCTCGTCTTTTCAAGCCATATATGAAATTTTATACATCCATGTGTAAAATTCACACGATTTCTATAATTCCTAGATAATAGATGATAGCTGGCATACTATAGAAAATGAATAACTGATATAATAGATTCTACTGCCATTCCTGTGTATTGGCAGAAAGATATAAATGAAGAGTTAAATAATGAGTGTCTCATAAGTAACTACTGTACCCTGTTCTCTCATCATGAAGAATCACTGGCAAGAGGTACTGTGAAGGAGATCTGATAGACTCAGAGTAAAACCAAGACACAAATGGGATCATGGATTCCAAAGTAAGGTTTCCTGGGGGAGATGCCTTCGGCTAAAGTTAGTAGCAAGTTCTTTGATGAGAAGAGGATGAAAACATAATTAGATTGGGTAACTAGGAGCTTTATATAATCAGTTTCTTTAAAACACCCATATACATCAACATGCACCTATATATATATAAATAAATATATATATATATAACAGATGTATCAACATGCATATATATATATAAATAAATATATATATATATAACAGATGTACATAAAGTACAATACACATATACAGACACAGATACTAAAAACACATATAACATGTACACACCACACAGACATGCCTACAAATATACCACACACAGGCACACAAACACCCAGATACATACATACTCATACACAGATCATATATACATAGGAAGTCCAGTAATGGAGACCTCAAGATAAATTGTGGAGATAGAAAGTAAATGCACAATATAGGTTCATTCTGAGGAGCAAAGAAACAAGAGAAAGTTTGCAAACAAGTGAGTTCAAGGAAAATTGCTGTAAAGATGGACGTTTGTATTCATAGAGGTATGCTGTACAGAGCTGTGGCAGTGAAACACAGCAGGCAACACACAGGGTTTCCATGTTAGGGCTGCATTTCTGTGAAAGATAGATGCATTGTTTAATCCAGCATATTTGCTTCATTCAGGAAGGTGCATGGATTCTGCAGTGAGATCTGCAGCCAGCTATATTTGCAATATTTCTCTTCTCAGGGTAAGAGAAAATGAGATTGTGGGATACATATGATGATGGGAAAGGTGTGGAATTTTGAGAGAATAGAAGCTAGTAAATACTGCAATCATCTGGGGAGAGCTGGAGCAACTGGACTAGAGTAAAGCATTAGGATTTCTGAGACAGCATTTAAAATTCAATTACTAGTCACAGATTTACAATCCAGGTTCTTACTGATGAAATAACAAGTGATTTCTATGATCTGACTGAAATCCAGATCTCAGCAGTGCTGTGCTTCTCTGTAGAGTCCCAGAAGATCTTTTACTTACTTGGCTGTATTTGGATGGGATTCAGTGTTTTGAGACCTGGCTTTGTTGCTGTGTATCTGACAGCCAGTCCCAAATTCTACGAGTGCAGAGTCTTTGGCATGAACCTTGTGCCCAGTCCCCAAATCTGGTGTATGTTCGACTTCATTTTGCATCTTTACATTCCGGTGACCATCTTTGGGTATGCTCTGTGCTTTCAAAAAGAAAGTAATCCAGGTTAAAATTTTCATCACAAGGTCTGTGAATTTAACAGAGCTACAGGTTACTTTTGTTATGTCACTCTTTCACAGGACTTTAGAAGTAAATTTTGGACTTTTTTGGTGCACCAATATTCTGCCTAACACATTCAGTCACTATGGTTCTATGTTTTCCTCCAATTACCTTCGTCTGATAGAGCCGTAGGAGGAATAGACATTTGGATTTAAACAAGGATAAGGACAGGGAGCTGATTACTGCTGGGTACATATATGTGGCAAGCAGAGTGAGATCTGAATAAAAAGGTTTGTTCAAATCTTTCTGAGGGTGATTCAATATTTGAAATGCTATTTAAAAACATTAGGTATATAGATCTCTAAAATAAAAATCCAAAATTGAAAATATTCAAAAGTCTGTAGTTTGAGTGCTGAAATGATAATACCAAATAAATTTTCCCACACTATGAAATATTGTTTAATGCATTAAATTGTTTAAAATATTGTATGAAACTACCATCAGTCTATGTGCATAAAATATACACGAAGCATAAACCTATTTAGTGTTTCAGTGTGAGTCCCATCCACAATATAATTTACTATGCATGTCAAAATATTCCAAAATCAAAACAATGGTCAAAATAAACCACATTTCAAATAAAGAACATTTCTGATACCAAGTACTCCAGAAGGGATACCTGTAATAGTAGTAAAATAATTACTCTCCTAACCCAGGAGTATGATGGGGAAGATCACCAGAGTCTGTGCTTCAGTAGATTTCTAAACTGACAAAAATATTGACTTTTATCCAAGGACTGTAACCATTCAATAGCACAGCCAGAGTGAAATGGGAGACCCATATGTGTCTGTACTCCTCCCCCTTCACCATAGGTTCTGTCAAGGTTAACATCGGCTAAATCCAGACCAAATCCAGAAAGCAACTGTGCCATTAAGAGATTAAGGCAGATGATGTCAAGCAGACATCATGCAGGAAGTGGAGTATGCATAGGTAAGGTTGAGAACACACCGGGGGCTAGTATAGGACTGTGATATATGAGTAAGCTGTAAGTTCCAGTAAGGCTGGACGATTATTGAGGTGACCTGGAAAGAGAGGTAGTGATTGTGAAATACAGGAGTGTTTGAAGCTGAGATGATGAATTTAATGGAATCATGTTTCTTTTGTGGTGTTAAAACAGCATTCTCTTTTAATAAAGCAAAGTAATTTATGTTTGAAATATACTTTATTATGTTTTTAAAATGCTAAAATTTAGTTAGATTGAATGTCTACTTTTACAGATACAGGTCAATCTTGAATAAACTTCAAATAATAGATGTGTAATATCTCATTCTAAATGCTATTTTGAAATTATAATTTTAAATGCCCAAATGCTTTACCATCAACACGTACACTCCTATCCTGACTTCTTTGGACACTATTTCTGTCCACAGTGCTGACCTCAGTGGGCTTGTGATATCTCATCTTTCTCTCTGGGATACGTGAAGCCTTGCTTCACTTCCATTTCTTAGTTTTCACACTTGGCCTTAATATAACTCTGTAGATGTTTTCTACTAGGCTGATGCTTAGTAATTTGTTTCAGTATGTGGAATTGATCCTAGAACCTTGCACACTCTAGGCAAGCAATTTTCACTGAGCTGTATCCCCAGTCCTAGAGCGATGCCTTATTACCCTTCCTTCCCTAGTCATTAATTTTCCAATGAATTTACAATTATAGTTTCTTTGCATTTATTTTCTACCCTATATATCTCCATATTTTCTTTAGCTTTGTACATAGTCTTCTCTTTATTCTTTGAGGAACATTGAAGATAGCTAAGTAGGACATGATTTCATTAATAATCTATTGCTTTTCTGTAGTTTCTTATCACCATGTATCCCTTTCAGGTTGGAGACTATCTGAAACATGAACTTAGTTACAATTTTCTCTTGAATAGGATCCCAGAACCTTATTCAACACATATGCCTATAGTGAACATATTTTGCATCCTTTCTAAGTATACAAACAATAATAAAACTACAAAATAATGTTTGATATTCAATAGGAGACATTTTAAAGTGTTTTTTATGTGGAATAGCCTATATTTAAATGTACTTTGATCTGCACATTAATGGAGAAGAGGTGAACATTTGTTTTGGTATGTCCCTAATGGGAGATGGTTTTCATAAATCAGGGATTAAGCTGGGCATGGTGGTGCATGCCTTTAATCCCAGCACTCAGGAGGCAGGGGCAGGTGGATCTCTGTGAGTTCAAGGCCAGCCTGGTCTACATAGTGAGTTCCAGGACAGGAACTGGCTTCTACAGGGAGACCCTGTCTCAAAAAGACCAAAGAAAAAAATTTTTAAATAAGGTTTGCATTGGAAATAAGGTATAAAGATAGTAATGAATGGGACTACCTACTTCACAATTTTTCCTACATCTAAGAGTCAATATTTTTTTCCTCAGGTCTTTTGCTGAATCCACAGCCCAATAATCTCTCATCTCCAGCCCACAATAACCTCCCACATGTTCCTCCATCCTCGATCTTAGCATGACTCTTCTGTTCTTTTTAGAGCCAGTGTTTCATGAGAAAACATATTGTTCATGATGAAAACGAGGTAGCCTCTAGAACTCATTTTCCTCATTGATTCCAGCCACAGAACAATTCCTTTTTTTTCCCCCTGAAACCAGAAACTGAAAAGCCTTGTTCCTTTTTATCATATTCTCATTTGGAAGAACAACAAGACTAAATGCATTCACAATTTACTGCCTTCAAAGAAAACGGTAATGGGCTTTTAGAAACAGCCTTCGAGAGCGCTGTTTACCAATATCAAAGCACTCTGCTCTTTCTACTGTAATTTAATGTCCCTAGAATAAAAATTATCCACATATAAGTGCTTAAATGTTGAGTGACTCTGCATTAGATGTTGAATAAAGGTTCAATTAAATAAATGTTTATAGAAAACCTATTATGTGATGGAGTACTCTAGGCACTAATTAAAAATCACATAATTCACTTATAAGTGCTAAAATTCTGAGTAAAGCAATAAAACAAAACATATGACAGTACAGATATGCATCAGTCACCTCCCCTCCACCACTGCCACTACTAAATTTTCTACCCTAGCCCATTGTTCGTTTACCTTCTCAGCCTAGGTGTACCATTCTTCATATTTTATAACCATTGGCTGAAAACATTGTTCTAATCTCGCCTCTGATCACATGATTCTGACCCCATGACTTGGTGCTTATATATCATAATTAATGTCATTCCTACTCCTTTGTGTTTCCATATATCCAAGTATGAATGTGCTTTCTTTTTATGGTTTCTAATTGTCTTGATACACTCATGTTTCTGTTATACTGAACCATTAAATTGACCTTAAACAATTATTCACAGGTAGTCTTACTGAATGAGAATTTTGAACTTCACGATTTAACAGAAAAAAAATAGAGCTTAGGTATCAAGAAGCTAAAAATGTTTCTTGCCATTGGCGTAGGACTACAAAGTTATTCAAATGCATTCAGGGAAGGTGGATTCAGTTATCCAGTAATTTAATCCAGGGGGCAGAAAGTAAAAGAAAACAGAGCATGGTCCTTTCCTTTAGTCTCCTTTCACTAGTCATCTGAGGTGCTCTGGATCACAGAAGCCGTGTGGCAGAAGTCCAGTGCACCTGTTCTAGCCACAGTCTGTATTGAGAATGCCAGGAAAATATTAAGGGAATCATGCACTGGGTAGAAAGACAGGCACAGTCGGATCTTGGCAAAGTTATTTCATACAAATTCAGCTCTCCAAAATTCTCTGGAATAATGCTTCTATTATTTCAAGGATATTTAGATGAAAACACATGGAAGAAACATCTAGAATATGCATGCAATCAGAGCTTGATGCTTGGTTTTCTTTCTATTCCTCATTGCCTGAAGGAAGTCATGCTGGTAGTCAGTCTTGCCCTATTGTGTGGATGGAATTGTCTGTACATTGTTGGCAAATGTCAAAGAGTAAAGATGAGCTAAGGCTAAGCCACCAAGAGACCTCCAGGAGGCCACTGGCTTCAAAGAGACCACAGTGTAGGGCACTATGTAAATGCTAGCAGGTGGGTAGTGTAACAATATAGGATGGCATGGCAGGACCTAGGACTCTGTGCCTTCAGCTGATAGACAGCAACCTCCTTGTCATTCTGGTATTGTGGCAGATTTTCCTAGAATCAATGAACACACACTGGCTGTATTGAAAGCAAGAATCAAGTATCAGTAGAGAATGAACAGAAGCAGGATCCAACAGCAGTAATAAATATGTTGTGATGTAATGCTGTGGTGACTCTCAGAACCTCTGGGATTGACTAAAGGTTTCAATCTGTAACCTGTTTAATGAGGCTTAGAATGAGATCCAAAGTTATTACTGGAGGTCATTTTAAACCCATTTTGTGACCCTTTGCTTTTATTTGGTCTAAGATTTAGCAGAAAAGATTGTAAGTGGCCATTTTTATTGTCGTTTCTGAAATGGATGTTTGTCAGTCTTTCCTAATCACCATCATCTGTGATAGAATTAGTTGCTATCATGTTTAGATTAAATGCTTCAGTCTTCTGTAGATATTGAAGGGGTCAGATCAAAAAACAGAAAGACAGGAGGTCATGGCATTATGGAACAAATTTGGCTTTCTTGAGCTCTGGGAAACAATTGCATTTTGAGATAATGTTGCTAAGGACAGAGTAAATGCATTCTTCTGAAGGACAAAGGAAAGCTGGTGATCTGCTCCTTACTAGAATGGTGCTGTACTTCATGACCCCCGAACACCCTGGTTTCTACCCACTCCCAGGACTCCCAGAATTCAGCGACCTCTCCAGTTATTTCCACTGATATCATACTTGATGTTAGCTTGAAAATGTTCACTGAGTTTGGCTTCAGGGCACCTCATTTGATGGACTTTCAAGAGTGAATGGTGGAGAGAAATCTTTGCATGTCTGTCTGTCTGTCTGTCTGTCTCTCTCTGTGTTTGTTTGTTTGTGTGTGTGTGTGTGTGTGTGTGTGTGTGTGTGTGTGTTTATGTTCATATAAAGGCCACAGAGTGATGTTGGGTGCCATTCTCAGTCATGCTTAATCTTATTTTTTGAGAAAGAATCTGTTGATAAATCTGAAGGTGATGGTTGGGCTGCTCTGCCTCCCAACTCTGGGATAATAGGTATGTGTTACAACCCCTGATTTTTTATGTTTCTTGATGGGAATCTCAATTCAGGTCTTCATGCTTGTAGCAAGCATTTTGCAATTAAGCCTGAAGAACTCTAACTAGATTCAGACAAAGAATCAGGACTGCACATGTCATCACAAACATTAGGGTCTGGAAAAGCCACTGTCCTATGATGGGACTAAAATCCATGTTTAGATGAATGTATTTGTAGACAATATCTTCTCAGTATTTTCCTATATCTTGTTATTTGTATATTTTAATCTGTAAGAAATTTAAATGCTGGAGTTAATAGGTCATCTGAATTGAGGAAATAGATTTCTTTGAACCATGAAACTGAATCCAAATCAAAAGGTGTTACAGCAAGAAGGATACATGGATTTGGGGAGTAGTGAGAGTAGAGGAAGTAGAAGGGAAAGAATATGCAAGCTGGAGGTAGGGACACAGCTCAGGGGAGGGTTAAAAAGCAGTAGAAGCAGCTGGGCCTCGTGGTAAATGGCTATAATCCCAGCATTTAGGAAACAGCGGAAGGAAGAGCTTATTCTTATCCTTGGCTATTCAGTGAATTGGAAGCCAGCTTGGACTACAGGATACTCTGACTCAAAACAAACAAATAAAGCAAACAAACCTAAAAAATGGTAAAACCTAGTGTATTTTTAAATGAATTAACTGCACTTTATAGGGATGGCTATATCGGGGGGGAAGAAGATGCCAAAGAAAAATGCAGGCAATAATGATCATTTCCTAACCAGAAAGGATCTTTGTTTGGAGAATGGAGGAAAAATGAGATGAATGAAGATACAAGGTAATCAAAGAGACGTGAAAGCCCACCTGAATTGTCTTTGACTGTTGATGGAGATGTAAAAATTCATGGTTCTAGGGCTGGAGAGATGGCTCAGCAGTTAAGAACACTGGCTGTTCTTACAGAAGACCTGGGTTCGAATCCCAGCACCCACATGGCAGCTAATAACTGTCCATAACTCCAGGGGATTCAACAGCCTCTTCTGTCCTCCACAGGCATTGCATGACATGGGTGCACTTACCTATATGCAGGTAATACATGCATACACAAAAAACAAAAATAATAAATATATATATATATATTAAATTCATGGTTCTAGAAGTTATATTCAAAGTATCTAATGCAAACAGATGACAAATGCACGACAGTCTCCCAAAAATATCTATCAGAAGGTACAAAAGTGCCATTGTACCAGCTGCATCTACAAGGCTGAAGGCACACTGGAATAAACTATGGAAAAAAATAAATAAATAAACTTTCTTAAACCTTCTTTTGATCTAGTCCAACCAGTTTTCCTAACACATTTCAAATACTGTGTTTGACTATTTACAATAATTATGATAATTACATAAGCAAAGCAGCTCATCCATATATCTGAAAATGTTGAATACACTGTCAAAATTCATCATAAGATGCATCATGTATCATATTCCATCTGACTGGAATTCTTTAGTTTGTCCTTTTTCTTTTGTTCCTGCTCCACACTTTTCACTCTTTCTCTTCTTTCTCCTTACCTTTCTTTCTGGGCTGTATCTCTTGCTGGCTCTTCATTTTTTGTTGTTTCTTTTCCTCTCCACCGAGAGCCCATATTCCTGGTCTATAAATTGTACATGGTTAGATTTAGATTCCTTTCCTACACAAGGCAAACAATGAATACCCATTTTTCTGTCAAGTATGTTTCATTTGAACCATGCACATTTATTTTCACAGTTCCATATTTTAGATGTCAGGACTTGGTGATACTGTGATTGTTTTAGATATTAATTTCTAATTCACCTTGTCTCTGACTCTTATGTTTTCCTGTACAAAGTCTTGAACACGCTTCTTGATACATTTTACAGGTTTTCTCCAAGAAATGATTGAGGCTCTTATTTATTTATTTTTTTAATCCCTTGACAGACAAAATTTTCAGCACTCTACCAAAATTACACATATATCAGCCCTTTTCTTCCACTCTTTCACACTTAACTTTTTTGTCATGAAATCAATGAAACTCAAAAAAAAAAAAAAAAAAACCAAAACCTTTCACACTAGTCATCCAGCCATAAGGGAAAAAGATATGTATAAAATGATGCTTAAAAAAGTCAAATTTTGTGGTTAACTTTATATCTAAAAGTTTCTAAAATTTCAACAATATTTTTAAAAATTATAGTAAAGTCCAGTATTAAACTTCAGAAATTTTCCTGTTTCTACTAAGATTTCATAGGTGTTACTTTGGACCTTGGCTCCTTCCCTCTGAGATTACCAGAGAACACCTGATTAGCTCAGTGAATTAACCAGGTCCCACCAACCCCATCTCCATGTTTTGGGACCATTCCAAGTCCTAGTGCTTCAGAGTCCACTCTTTCTCTGTTAACTAGTAATAACCAGCCCACCCGTTTTCTCTACTCCTTTGGCAATGGCCTCTTCCCACTGAGGCTTCTGGAGAGCACCAGACTTGCTGGGTGAATTAACCAGATGCCAGCATGCCAGGTCACCTGGTCACCAACCCCTCTTTGGGACCAGCCTCACTCCTGCTCATAGGCTCACATCTATTCTGCTAGCTAGTCAAAGCCAGCCCATCCTGTTCCAATATACCCTCCTTGGGCCTTGACTCCTTCCTGCTAAAGCTGCCTTGCAGTACCTGAATAACTGGGTGAGTTAGCCAGATCTTGCCATTCCAGGTCACCATTCCCCAGCTTTGGGACCAGCCCCAGCCATAGAGCTCTAGAACTCACAACTTCTTTGCATAGCTAGTTAAAACTGGCTCAACAGATACCCATCACTTCATTTTAGGCATATGTTCCTTCTACTCTCCTGGAGAGCTCCTGACCTAGTCTGCCTGTATCCATCCAGTCCCTGCAATAAAAAAAATCAAAAGTGAGAACTTGAAGCACAGAAAAATTAAGTGCTCATAAAGCAATCACAAAGCAATCAAGATACATCAACAATATGAATAGAATCAAACTTCAACTCAACTAAGGCAAGCTTGAGTTTCATATCAGCCACATAACCAACAAAAGAAATGCATTTATGAAAACAACAATGAAAACACAAATGATATGGAAAACAAAAATTATATGCCCCAACCAACCCCCCACCCCCCCAGTCCTACAGAAGTGTTATACAATGAGAACTTTACTAGGAACTATTGCAGGACACAGAAATTAAAAAAAAAAAAAAAAAAAAAACTTGTACTCAGAATGGGGGTACAAATTTTAAGAACATACAAACAACTCAAAGAACACAAAGAAAATAGTGATGACCTCTTGAATGAAGCTCAAGAAAATAAAAACATACAGATATTCATCAATAACCAAGACTATTCAAGATTATAAAAGTGGATTCACTTTTAGGAAATATTGAGGAAAATTCAGGCTGAAATGAAGATGTGATTGAAAAACTCAGTAAACAAATTTTAAGAACATACAAACAACTCAAAGAACACAAAGAAAATAGTGATGACCTCTTGAATGAAGCTCAAGAAAATAAAAACATACAGATATTCATCAATAACCAAGACTATTCAAGATTATAAAAGTGGATTCACTTTTAGGAAATATTGAGGAAAATTCAGGCTGAAATGAAGATGTGATTGAAAAACTCAGTAAATCAATTTGAAATAAGAGGAAAAAGTCCTCACCAACAGAATGACTGAAATGGAAAACAAAACATCAATACTGGATGATAAAGTTGAACTGTACCACTCAAACAAATGATATGAAAATTTTTTTTTAAGTGAACAGGAATGGAACTTGCAGGAAATATGGGAAACCATGAAAAGACCCAAGTTACACATCATAGACATACATGGATAAGAAACTCAGGTCAATGGCATTAACCAGAACTTCAACAGGATTATGGAGGAAAATTCCCCTAAATTAAGGAAAGACATATCCATACTGATACAAGTAGCACACAAAACACCAAATAGACAGAAGAGGACAGACACTCCACATTGCATATCATACTAAAATCAATAAAAGTAGAGAACAAAGAGCGAATATTGAAAGCTGCAAGAGAAAAAATAAATCACATATAAAAGAAAATTAATCAGAATTACGTTTGACTTTTCAGTGCAAACTATAATAGTCAGAAGAGCCTAGAGCAACGTATACTGAGTTTTAAATTATCATAGATGACAATCCAGCATACTGTCTATCACAATCAAAGGGGAAAGAAAAACCTTCCATGATATAAAGAGACTGAAAAAAATTCATGTCCACAAAACCAGCCCTACAGAGACTACTAAAAGCAATACACAGGACTGAAGAAAGGAATGGCCATACTCAAGCAGTTACAGAAAGAAACAAATGAAGGTATAAAGTACAAAAATAAAAAATAACACTAAGGACAAAACCAAAAATGACAGTATCAAAGTCACACCTTTCAATAATAATTCAAATATCAATAGTGTCACCCCAAGTCAACAGACACAGGCTAGTTTAATGTATTAGGAAACAAAACCCAACTATGTTATTTATACAGGAAATGCATCTTACCTTCTAGGATAGGCACTGCTTTGGGATAAAAGGAAGGAAAAACTATTCTCAAGCAAATGGCACTAAAGAGCAACTACTTGCTTCTAAAAGAAGAGTTCCTATTTGAATTTCTGACAAATAGAATTCAAATTAAAGTTAACCAGAAGAGATAAAGAAGGTCACATTTTGATCAGTTGAACAATCAACTAGTAAGAAATCACAATAATGAATATATATGGACCAAACTGGTGTACCCAATTTCATAAAAATAGCACTACTGGACTTCAACACACAGATTACCTCAGTAATAGTAGGTGACTTCAATACTCAACTATCTCCAATAGACAGGTAAATTGAATAATGAATAAAGATCTGCTCTAAATGCTATACAAAATGGACCTAATAGACATCTATTGAATATTACCCCCAAGCATTAAAGAATGAACATTCTACTCAGCAGCCCATGGAAGCTTCTCTAAAAGAGACCACACACTGGGGGACAAAACAAACCTCAACAAATAAAAATTAAATAATTCTGTGTATTCTATCAAATCACAACACAATAAATTTAAAATCAACAGCAAAGAACACTCAAGTGACTACATGAACTCAGGGATATAAAACAACACACTCCTAAAAGATGAATGGGTCAAAGAAGTCAAGAAAGAAATAAAATTATTACTGTAACTAAATGAAATGATAACACAATACAACAAAACATCTGGGCCTCATTTAAAGCAGACCCAAGAAAGAAATTTATATCTCTAAGCATCTACATTAAAAAACCAGAAAGAAGGAAATTTACATCTCTAAGCATCTGCATTAAAAGATCAAAAACAGCACACATAAATGACTTAATGATACAATGCAAGAATTTGAAAATACAAGAACAAACTGAACTGAAACTCAACAGATGAGATGATATATTAAAAATAAGAGCAGAAATCAATAAAATAGAGACAAAGAAACAAATGCAAAGAATCGATCAAACTAAAACCTGTTCTTTGAAAAGACAAAGGAGCATAGACCTACCCTTAGTCCAGTAAACCAAATGAAAGAAAGACAAATCCAAATAACAAGATCAGAGATGAAAGGAGGAACACCACAGACACAAAAAAGGTGCAGAACATTATGAGGGAATACTTTAAAAACATATATTAAACTTTGAAATATAAAAGAAATGGACTAATTTCTAAATTCAATAGATCCAACAATATTAAACCAAGAAAAGATCAAAATTTCAAATAGGCCCATGGCATATAAGGGAATTGAAAGAGTAATATAAAGTAAGTCTGACAACTCAAAAAAAAAAAAGGCTAGAGCTAGAAGATCGGAAGAGCGGTTCACAGCAGAATTTTATCAGACCTTCAGAGATCTACAACCAACACTATTTAATTATTCAAAAACCTAGAAACAATGGGGATCTCCCTAACTTCGTCAATGAAGTCAGTATTGCTCTAATACCAAAGCTAGGAAAAGACACAACAAAAGAAAACTTGAGACCCATTTCTATAATGAACATAGATGAAATATTCTCAACAAAATACTTGCAAACCATCTAGAGATGCATGTCACAAAGATCATCAAACATTATCAAGAAGGCTTTATTACAGAGATACAGGGATGGATGGTTCAATACATATAAGTCAATAAATATAATAAATAACATAATTGGACATAGAGACAAACATCATATAATTATCTCAGTAGATACAGAAAAGGCCTTTGATAGAATCCAAATGCAGCTGTGATAAAAGTCCTATAGAGAATTGGACTGGAGGGAACATACCTCAACTTCATTAAAGCCATAAGCAACAAACTCACAGCCAACATCATTCTAAATGGAGAAAAACTACAAGCGTTCCTATTAAAATCAAGAACAAGACATGGCTGTCCACTATATCCACTCTTTTTCAAAATAGTGCTTGAGATTCTAGCTAGAATAATAAGAAAAAAAGAAAGAAATTAAAGATATAGTAACAGGAATAGAAGAGGTCAAAATATCCGTCTTCGTAGAGGATATATTATACATAAGAGATCTCAAAAATTCCACCAGATAACTTCTTGAAATAATAACACTTTCAGCAAAGTAGAAGGACACAAAATCACTTTACAAAAATCAGTAGGCTTTCTCTATACCAATAACAAACAACCAGAGAAACAGTTCATAGTGCCACTCCCATTCACAATAGCCTAAAAACAAACAACAATTGGGGCTGGAGAGGTGGCTTAGCGGTTAAGAGCACTAACTGTTCTTGCAGAGGACCCAGGTTTTATTCCCAGCACCTACATGGTGGCTACGAACCATCCTTAACTCCAGTTCCGGGGGAATCCGAAGCCCTCTTCTGACCTCTGCGGCATTGCATGACATGTGTGCACTCATATACATGCAGGCAATACCCTCATACACATAAAATAAAAATAACAAAAAGTTTAGCAATAAAACTAAAGAAAGACATTAAAGACCTTTACAATTAAAATTTTAAATATTTGATGAAAGGGATTGGGGAAGACACAAGAAGATAAAAAGATCTGTACTGATGGATTGGTAGAACTAATGTAGTGAAAAGGATCATCCCATTAAAAGCAATTTACAGATTCAATGCAATCCCAACCCAAATCCTCATGACAGTCATCACAGAAGAGAAAAAAGAATCATCCTAAAATTTGTAAGGAATCGCAAAAGACACTGGATTGTCAAAGCAGTTCTAAGCATAAAGAGCAATGCTGGGGGAATTACCATATCAGTTCTCAAACTACATTGTGGAGCTATAGTCATAAAACATCTTACTATTGGCACAAAAACAGAGAGGTAGATCAACAGAACAAAATAGAAGACCCAAACATGAGTGCACGAGTTTTATCCATCTGATATTTGATAAAGATGACAAGAACCCACACTGGAGGTATAGTAGGATGGTATACTGGAGGTATAGTAGGATGACCCATATATCTATTACCTTGTACAAAAGGAAGCTCCAAATGGATCAAAGTTCTTGATGTGAAAGCTGAAACACTGAATCTGCTGAAAGAAAACAGATAGTACTCTACAAAATATAGGTATAGAAAAGTACCTTCTAAATCAGACATGAGTTGTTCAGGAATTAAGGTCAACAATTGACAAGTGGGACTCATTAAACTTAAAAGTGTCTGTACAGCAAAGAAGATAACCAATCAAATGACAAAAATGCCTACAGAGTGGCAGAAACCCTCACTAGTTACACATCTGCGAGAAGATTGATGTCTAGAATATATACAAAGAACTAAAGAAACAAAGAATCAAGAAAACAAATGACCCAATTAAAAATGGGCTATGGATCTGATGAGAGAACTTCTTTGAGATTTCATCTAATCCCAGTCATAATGTCTAAGATTGACAGAAGAAATGACACCAAATGCTGGTGAGGATTCAGGAAAGGGAAATGTTCATTCACTACTGATGGGATTGCAAACCAGTACAACCACTATGAAAATCAGTACACCGAAGTCTTGAAAAGTAAAATTAAATCTACAGTATGATCTGGTTATACAACTCCTTGACATAATCCTAAAGACCCATCCTACTACAGAGATACATGTACAGCCATGTTTGTTGCTACTTTTTATACAATAGCTAAGAAATGGAAGCAACTGAAATATCCCTAAACTGTTGAATGGATAATGAATGTGTGGTGCATTTACACAATGAAGTTCTACTCAGTGTTAAAGAAAAAGGAAATAATGAAATTTGCAATCAATGGAATTAGAAACTGCTATACTAAGTGAAGTAATACAGACTCAGAAAAACAAGCAAAGTATATTTTCTCTCATTCATGGATTTTAGCTTCAAAGGCTTAGATGTGAGTACATCCCAGATGTAACAACAGAAGTCAGGAAAATGGAAAGGAACCATGGAGTTAAGGGGGAAGAAGGAACTTGAGAGAGGAGGGTATAATAAATAACAGCTGTTATCAAGGGGAAAATGGGGATACTTTAACCAAGGAGGGAGGAAAGAGGTTTATGTGAGAGGAGAGAGTGGAGAGATAAATGATGGTGGTGTAAAAATCCAGAGGGAAATGTATTAGTTCAAAAGTCTACTGAAAAATACACATTCAATATATGTATATGTATGAGTGTGTATATGTAGCCAAAGGCTTTATAACAAGAAACATAGTACCAGACCTGAAAATCCTCTGTTCCAATTGTAGGTCAGGGTAGTCCAAGAGACACCCAAAGTAACACAGGCTATTGCCACAAAATTTGATTGCCTCCTAGAACTTGAAAATAAGCCCCTATTGCTAAAGACAGGACATACTTTGGACATAGGACTTGGAGCAATGGAGCTGGAACTGATCTGGAAGCCTCCTCCCTGAACCTAGCTTTCAGGATAGCAGAGTACACTATGCACCCCGCTAAAGGAGCAAAACGAATCAATGGTCCAACCCAGGAGTAAAAAATCTAACAACCACAGCAATGATCTACACAGCAAATTATCTTTATTGCTGCATTTAGCACTTTTATCTTAGGGGTAATCAACAGTTATCTGATTGAACTTAAGGCTTGCTCAATGGGAAAACTACTCATGAATGGTACTGGAAACAGCCATACATGTGACAGGTCATAGGAGAGGTCATAGAGCCTAGTAAAAACCCTTTGTCAAGTCCCTAGACAAACATAATTATATATTTTTAAATTAAATTTTGGTATATTTCATACATATCTTAATCATCTTTATACCCTCTTCCCTGTTGGCACTCTTCTATAGTCCCCAACTCAATTTCATACATTATGTCATTTATGTTAAGGCATGTTGAGCCAAGTTAGTGCCCTAAATCTTTATTTAAAATATGTTTCCTTATATTTACTGACATGTGTACTTCTTACCACTCATCCAAGACCACATGGAGACTATTACTGTGTTTCACAACTGGTAAAATTCAGGAAACAAGTGTCTGTGAGATGCCCAGGTCTAAGTTACATATCTGTAATGCAACCTCTACACCTAAGGCTCCGGGAACACAGCGTAATGGTATTAAACCTCTGCCACCCAGGGTTATGGGAATATAGAAGAAAATGTGGCAGAAAGATGGTGAGAGCTGGGGGTGATAGATGACCACAAGGAAACAGTTTTCTGGGTGACTGGGAACTTGCTCATATGAACTTGCAGCAATGATGATAGCCTGCACAAAACCCATATAAATACAAACTAGAAAGGCTCAGCATAGAAGTGGAGAAATGGGTAAGAAGACCCACTTTAGCTGAAGGACTATTGGGACCTGATCACTGCTGTGTGATGGAGAGCTGTTCTTTAAGGGAGTGACACTACATAGTTTGACCGGCTCCAGTGGATGGATCACACAGAGAGACACATGGGGACACAAACTTGACTTGATAGACCTTAACTTCTGGTGGAGTGCATAAAATAGGGTGGGACCCTATAGGGAAATACAGGTCTCATCATGATCAAAATGTATAGTATGAAATGCACAAAAGTTCAATAAATTAAAAAAATTCTACGTCCATGTTTTAAACTTAATTTTTATTACTTTAATTTTATACCTCCAAGGGGTGTTTTATAATAATTTGATACATATATGTAATATGTATGAATAAATATCAGGCTATTTCAAATTTCTATCTCCTGTCCTTATGTTGTGTTTGGAAATTTTAGGTTTTTCCCTAGAAGGTATTCATATCATAGCTTATCCTGTGTACTGAAAAGAAAATTAGTACTATTTGCTACTGATTACTAGAAGTTGCAATCACTTTCAAAGGAGTAGCAACTGGAGGCTCTGACAATCACTATTATATTCAGATAGACATTTTTAATGTCCACATATAAGAGAGCATGTTGCATTTATCTTTCAGTATTTGACTTATTTTCCTTAACACAGAATCCTCCAGTTCCATTCATGTTACAGAAAATTCATATAGACAATGTTTGTTATTGTTATTTGGTTTTTGTGTGTGTGATTTGTTTTGTTTTGTTTTTGCCGTGGTGAAGGAGGAATTTCTTCATAAGGTCAAGCAGTTGAACACTTGCTCAGTTGTTGGTGCTGTTTTGTAAGAGTCATGAAAACTTTAGGAGGTGCAGCATTGCTGAAGAAAGCAGACCACTGGGGGCAGGCTTTGAGAGTTCATAGCCTTGTCCCACTTCTAGTCGCTACCTCCCTCTCTATGCTTCTTGCACAGGCTTAAAGATGTGAGCTCTTAGCTTCCTGGATGGCCTCTTCTGGCCATGCTTCCCCAGTCATTACTGGCTCTCACTATGGAACCCTAACCCCAAATAAACTCTTCTTTAACTTGCCTTCATCATGGTATTTTGTGACAACAGAAAATAACTAATATTCACTGTGTAGCCCTAGTTGCCTTGAAACACACTGTTGAGGCTAGGCTGGCTTGGAAATCACAGAAAACTACTTTGCCTCTACCTCCCTAGTGATGGGATTTAAAGATTTGTACCAACATGCTAAGTGACAATATACCAAGACAACACAGAGAATAGGAAAATCATTTGCAAAGTAGCCATCTAAAAAAGAATATTTGGAACATTTAAGGAACTTTAAAAACTCAATAAAAAAATCTCTATATAGTCCAAATAAAGGTGGAAAATGGTATTGACAGATTGACACTTGCGATTTTATTTTTTGGAGACAGGGTCTTCCTATAGCCCCAGCTGGCTTATAACTTTCTATGTAGGTCAGACTAGACATATCTCAGAGATCTGCCTGCCTCTGCCTCTAGAGAGCTAGGATTAAAGGCATGTACCACCATTTCTTATTCATAATGTAACTTACTAAAAGAAAAATTTAACAGAGTCAACAAATTTATGAAAAAAAATTAATCATTAACCATATGGAAAATGCCAATAAAAATCACAAACAGAAATTTGACCCCTGCCCAAACAGCATTTATTAGAAAGACAAAATGTTAAATGCTGTTTCAAACATAAAGGTTTGTCACAACCTTTGGATAAGAATATAAATGAGGACAGCCACTATGAAAAGCAGTTTGGAGTTGTCTGAAAACTTACAGTTAGATCTACTGAGTGATCTAGCTCTCTAACTTCTGCGTATCTTCTCATGGTAAAGTCTTTTTTAAAAAGGTTTATTAGTATTTTTTAATAATTATTTTTTTAATTTTTAATAACTACATGATTAGAAGAAGCACTTCACTACAGCTTTAACATATTCAGTAATTCT
>NW_008360314.1:2027213-2037220 GCF_000622305.1 Nannospalax galili
AAATCTCATTTAATTTTATGTCTTATAGGGTTTATACTGAGTACAGTATTGTATAACTGTAATAATTCAGCTGTAAATCTAAAAATGTACAGCCTATTTTGAAAGAGATGCATCTTAGCTCGGGGAATTGTTATTGAATGTGTCAATGCTGTTGTAATGAAATGCTTCTCCTAAGTATGTGGTTATTAAATAAATAATTTTTAAAATTTAAGAAAAAAGGGTTTATTAGGTTTGTTCTTTGGTAATTTCATCCATATATAGTACATTCTGACCACTTCCACCCTCACCCTCTTCCCTCCACCTCTATTAACTGCTCCCCTTCTTCCCTGCAAGTCCCTTGACAAATTCTTATCAATTTTTCAAATTAGTATATAAGGTGTTAGATATTATTGTGACATTTCAAACAACCTCTTTAGTACTTCTGTCTCTAATATCTCTGTTGAAAATATTTGGTGAAACAGCACTTATGACAGCATGTACAAGACTTATGCAACTGAAACTAGACAGGAGCTTAGGATAAATGGGTGATGAAAACAGGAAGCCCCAGCCCTAGGTAATGATTTATTATTAGCATTTGATGGCTTCTGGGAGAGGGAGAATCAGTTTTCCTTACTGGTGTGACCCCTGGTAGGTTGACCAGACACCAAGAGATAGACCCATGCCCAAAAGCACCTGGGAAATAGAAATTTGATTTGATAGGCCTTTTAAAAAGACAAATAACAATAAAGCACATAAAGAGAAGAAATGGGGGGATATCAAGGGAGGGAGAGGGGAAAGAGTGTCTGGGATCAAAATACACTGTATGAAATTCTAGAATCAATAAAATATTGGGTGCTATTTCATATCTATGATGTCCACCTTCTCCATTTTTAAGATCATCTTCTGTCACTCTCATTTCATCTCTGAACCACTGTGTTATAGAAACAGCATGAGCCTCAGAGCAAGGCAAAGGTACAGCTTCCACAAATGTCAACTTTGCCAGTGAATGAAAGGGATATCAATAATTCAGAG
Source organism: Nannospalax galili (assembly GCF_000622305.1). NCBI lineage: Eukaryota > Metazoa > Chordata > Mammalia > Rodentia > Spalacidae > Nannospalax > Nannospalax galili. Next base: position 2,028,225 of record NW_008360314.1, read on the forward strand.
GTGTCTACTGATAACAGATGATATGACATCCCTATGTGGTGCCCTTCCAACAGTTTTCACAATATAGTAACAATTATATTATGTTTTAAAATGATCATAAGACATGGGGGTGTCTTCTTTCCAATTTTCTTGGAGCATTACAGATTGACTCGAAGACAAAGATCATATAGAGAGGTATCACACTTGATTGCAAAAGTTTTCAGCTCAGGCAAATAAACATCAAATGAGATGTCTAAATGTATCTGTAACCTATCATCAGTTTACCTAGCTGTCATGTTATTTTTTTTCCAATAACAAAATGGAAGGAGAGTACCAAATCACAGATCTTATCCTCTGACCTACCCCTACATTCCTGATTAAAATTCTGAATTTATGTTTAAAAATAATGGTGAAATAAAATACTATGCACAAATTATATAATTCAATAAAGAGGTACATGGAAAAAAAATTTGCAAGACAGAAACTTATACCTAGCTTTATTGAGTACATAGCATGAACACTGAGTGACAGGTTTGGAAATTGCATTGGTATATCATATTGCTCATAGATAACTCTGGGGGTTATCAGTACTCCTGTCAAATAAAAATATATGATATTCAACAATTCCATAAATTCTAACTGCATTTATCAGAAGCTCTACTGCATGAGGAAACCTTTTTCAGACTTATTTTTATTTTCTGTGTATGTGTTTTGCCTGCATGTATGTAAGTGCACCGTGTGTGTACAGTGTATAAAGAGGTCAAAAGAGGGAGTCTTACAGATAGATGGCTGTGAGTCACCCCGGGTTTGGTGTGAACAAAATTTAAGCCCACTGGAAAATCTGCAAGAGCTTTGAATCTCTGAACCATCTTTCCAGCCCAATATATGCAAACTTTTAGAAAATTGATTTCTCAACTCTACATGAATATTTTGAAAAATTATATTTGCCTAAGAGAAAAGTTTATTTGATTTTATAAGATGGTAGTTATATAGGATAGTTTAAGTGTATAAGACTAATTCTCTGATAAAAATGGGATGAAGTTTGAAATAAACATTAGTGTGCTAAATAGAGCTTACATTTCTTTATAGCTAAGATTTTAATTCCTAAGTAGGCTTGAAATAAAACTAAAACCAAAATCTTATTTTCTAAGAGTTTAACAATACAATACAGCAGATGCACTCAAAAGAATGCTAGAGCCCAGCCCACAGCCTTCAGTGGGTCTATCATTTTAACAATATTGCTTGGGCATCAAAATTAAGAGTAAAAAAGTAAAAAATAACAAACCTGAAAATAATTTAGGAAAACAAATTAGAAAAATAAAGTGTTTCTCTTTTGCCATGCCTCTCTTTATTGTATATGTGGTATTTTGCTTTCTGTAAATTGAAATTTTGTGGCAACCCTGCATTAAGTCAGTCAATGCTATCTGTCCAGTGGCATAGATTTACTTCCTTTCTCTGCACATTTTGGTAATTCCTAAAGCAGTTCAAAAGTTTTCATTATTAGGTTTGTTCTTATGATCTATGATCAATAATCTTTAATGCTAGTATACCAGTTGGAGAGGCCAAAATCATTCCCAATTAGGGAGAAGCTAATAAATATGTATGTTCTGACAGCTTCACCAATAATCACTCTCTCTCCTGGCCTCTCTGTTTTCTGAGACACAATATTGAAATTAGGCTAATTAATAACCATACAATGGCCACTAAGTGTTCAGGTAAAAGGAATAGGGCCACTCCTCTTTCATTAAATTCATAATTAGAAATGTTTAAGCTTTGTGAGGAAAGTAATTCAGAAACTAAAACAGGCTCAAAGCTAGGCCTCTTGTACCAAATGGCTGACCAGGCTGTGAAAGCAATGAAAATGTTCTTAAAGAACATTGAAATTGCTACTTCATAGTTCATACTAAAGATGAGATAGTGAAACAGCCTTACTGCTGACATGGAGAAAGTATAATGGTCTGGATGAAAATTGAAATCAAGCACAATATTCCCTTCAGTCAAAGCTTCATCCATAGCAAATTCTAATTCTCCTCGACTGCAGGAAGCTTGACAAAGGGGAGAAGGTTCAGAGAAAAATCCTGAACTGACAGAGGTCGCTCAAGAAAATGAGCTGTCCAACTCACATAGTGAAGTAACAAATGCCAATTGAGAAGCTGCAGCAAGTTGTCCACAACTTCTACCTGGTATCACCAATGAAGGAATTTACATTAATAGATTTTCTATGTAGAAGATACAGACTTGGAAAAAGACATCGTCTAGGACTTTTATGACTAGAAAGAAGTCAATATTTGGCTTAAAAATCAGAAAGTCAGGCTCACTCTCTTGTTGAAGAACAACACATTTGTTGCCTTTAAGTCAAAGCAGGTGGTAATTTACTATTCTGAGAAAAATCCCAGGAGAATTTTTCTGAATCCACTCTTTCTATGCTCTATAAACAGAACAATAAAGCCTAGATGACAACATATCTGTTATAACATGACTTATTGAACATACTAAATTCACTATTGAGAATGCACCTCAGAAATACTTTCTCCAAAGTCTTACTACCTGATGTTCATTTTATCTGGCCACCTTAGAACTATAATTGGAAAAATGCAATAAGATTAATGTTTTCATGCCTGCTGATACAATATAGATTCTGAAGCCTGTGGATTATGTGGTGATTGTGCCTTCCAAATCCAATAATTAAATAAACATAGTTTTAAAACTGTAGATGGCACAGATAGTATAGTGATGGAAAAGTAAATAAAAGACAAGGTAAGGATTCACTTTCTAGACAGCATTAAGAAAATTTATGGTGCATGAAGATGATGCAACAATAACATGTACAGAAGTTTGGAAGAAGTCAGTTCCAGCCCTCATGGATGATTGAATGATGTGAGCTTTCATGGAAGGAATAGCTACATACTTAGTGGAATAGAAGTGAAATAAGCCTCGAGTACAAGAAGAATTAGTGTTGTTGGATGAGTCTATGGTCTGCAAGTGAAATGCAAAGAATGTCTCATCTATGTAAAAAATGAGGTGGAAGAGTAAAGAAGCAAAGTATAAGTTTAGAGAAAAACAGAAGTTGCTGAAAAAATCAGATAATATGCATGCACAAAAGTAAACAATGGATTTAAAGAAGCAAAGTGTTTCTTGTATACAAATAATGTGATAAAAGGTTAAGCGGTTCTAGGTAATCATAGTGAGGAACTACATGAACATGCATATTATTGAAAGTTAAGAAAGATGGAACATGAAATAAGATTAAAAGCAAACAGAAAAAAAATGTTCACATTAAGAAAAAATTAAAATGTGGGCTGGAGAGAAGGGTTAGTGGTTAGAGTGTATACTGTTCTTACAGAGGACCTTGGTTTGGTTCCCAGAACCTATGTCAGGTGGCACTCAATTACTAGTAACCCCAGTTTCTGGGGATTCAACTCCCTCTTCTGGCCTCTGAAGGCACCTGCAGATACATGGTGCTCAGAATCAGACACACACAGAAATAATAAACAAATAAATAATAAATCAATAAATAATAAAAAAACATAAAAAGTGAACATGAAATGGCAGTTCTTATTTTCATGCTATACATTGAAGATTGCAGAATAACATTCAGAAACCCCAGAAGTACAGGCCAGTTTTCAAGCTGTGCTATTCTATGGTCTACAAGTTTTCACTCTCTGGCCAAGGAAAATGATGTTTGAAGCACTGTAGACACTCAGAACAGCTCACTCACATATCCCTCTCTAGAAAATATTTAAGAACAGATAGTACTTAAAAACAGGGTCAGGAGACAAAAAGAAACAATAATATCCATGGATGAGGGAAAGCAACAATGGGGGAAAAGAATATTCTAGTATCTGTCACACCACCTCTAGAAAGCGATAAGAGAAAGAATCCTTCATACATCAATATATGAAAAAGCTCCCTAGTTGAATTATGAAAAAGATCCCTGGAGTACTGAACAAAAGGGAGCCTTGAGGGGCCTCAAGCCTGGCCTGTTTCCCCCAATGGAGTGTGTTGATTTTAGAGAATATGTTATGTGATTTAAAGGTGAAATCAAAAGCTTCTAAACCCTTCCATGAAGTTTCCTCACAGTTTCATTGGATTCTGGTGTCAGAGATCCATCATGTCTCTGAGAACACAACTCCCAGATAAATGTTTAAAGCTGTGGAGAATGTGAGGAAACTCTCAGCAAACAGCAACAACTTCCCTAAGGGCACTGGGCTACCCAGATCCTTTTGAAAAGTGAGAATTTTTACTTTGTTTCCAGCACTAGGCCAGGGTTGTGGAAAAGAGAAACCAAACGGCAATGCTGGAGTGACATGGAGTCTGAGTAACAGATTGGATACATGTTGTGCTTGGAATGTAGTCTCTTCCTACAACCATTTGATATTTGATCATTCAACATCTGCTCATGATAAAAATCAAATAGAAAGCTAACAGTATAACCATCCCTACAACAAAAGCATCTCCACAACAAATTATGAAGCTATTATAATAATCATTGTTGCATTATTAAAATATTTCTCCAAATAAGCAAACAGGCAAAGATATTCAATCTTGCCCATTCTAATTCAATATCACTGAACAGACCTTTCTCACAGCAAGGAGATGAGGGGAAGAGAAAGAGGAAGTCATAGGAAAAAGGAAGAAGTACATCCTTCTATCCTTCATCCTTCATTCCTTCTTTCTTTCTCTTTCTTTCTTTCTTTCTTTCTTTCTTTCTTTCTTCTCTTTCCTCCCTCCCTCCCTTCCTCTCTCTCTTTCTCTCTCTCTCTCTCTCTCTCTTTTTCTTTCTTTGTTTCTTTCTGTTTTGAGGCAGTCAAGACAGGCTCTTTTTATGTAGGATCTAGTCCTCTCTTTGTAGCCTAGGCTAACCCCACATTCATTGAAGGCTCCCTGTCTCAGCCTCATGAGAATTCAGACTATGAATGTGCACTACCATGTACAACCCAATTTTAATTTAAAAATTTGTGCACATGTGCATGTGTTTGTAAGCATTGTGCACCTATGCACGTACATGTGCATAGGTGTTGAGTATGTGCAGCTGTGGGAGGGAGGGAGGGTGTACATGTGCAGGTGGAGGCCAGAGTAGCGCATCGTGGATCCTGCTCTATCACTCTCTGTTTTTAGTCTTTACTGGCAACTAGGAATAGGAAGCCTTAGTGATCCCCTTTTCTCCAACTCTACAGCACTGGAATTACAGGAACTCACATGCTGCTCTGCCCTCCTTTTTATATGTGGGCGTTTGAGATATGAACTCAGGTTCTCATATGTACCTAGCAAGGGCTCTTTATCACTGAGAAATGTCCCCAGACCCTTGTTTTTATTGGGGGCATTGTTTGTTCTTTATTTATTTGAATACACAGCCTCACTGTACTGCCTTTGCTGGCTTTGAAATCCCCGTCTTAGTGACCACATGGTCTCAGCCTCCCTAAGTACTTATGACTACAGACATGTGCCACCATAACCATCTTTCTTGTACAACTCTCTTTAATGCAAGACTAGCATGACAGCATACATAGCTAAACAGAAATATTTTGGAAATATGCAGAGATTCAAGTGAATCAAGCAATGTCAATACACCAATTATATTTCCATATACAAAATCAAGGTAAATAGAAAACAATATATCAAAAAAGTACCACTGCTTATTTTGACATTAAAACATCAAATATCAAGCAACAAATTTAAAGAAATATGTGATTACATCTACAAAAAAGCTATGAAATATTTGAGGTAGCAGCATGTTGACATAGTCTATTTGTTCAAGCCTCCACAACAAAATATTACAGTCTGGCTGGCTCAAACAACAGTAATTTATTTTCTCACAACTTTTAGTCTGAGACCAAAGTATCAGCAGGGCTGATTTCTCAGTCGTTTGTATATGAACATCTCCCTGTGACCTCTCAGCATCCCTGTGTGCTTGGCTATGTATAGATCTTTGTTTGTGTAAGAACAGAGTCAGATTAGAATCACCCTAAAGATTTCAGTTTAACTTTGTTACTTCTTCAAATATAGTCATGCTGTGAGGACTTTAATTTATGAATTTTGAGATAATACAATTTAGGTAATAAAAGAGCAAGAAGCAAGAACTGAAATAAAAAGAAAGATATTAATATTAGCATTTGTAGTAGATAATTGGGGGGTACAAGATGTGTAATATAACTGAGCCCAAGTTTCATTTGTCCTTGAACAGAATCAATATCAGATAAAGACAAAAGTTAAGAGATCAACAAATGTTACAGAAATTGATATATCTAGTAATCATTAAATTAGCTAAAAATGAAAATTTTCAAATATAATTGATTCTAGAAAGTGAGAATACACTCAAATAAAATTGTACATGACATCTTTAGAACATTTTAGATTACATGTATATGTTTGATAAGAACTAAATTAAGTACTGAAAAGGAAAGCTGATTATTAGAAAAGAGAGTAGACCTGTTTCCAGTAAACATAAATTTAAAGATCAAAAATGAATACAAAATATTAGGAGAAATATACTGCTATCATACATATTAGTGGTTTTTCTTAACTTTAAATGTAACATGAAATACACATTTTAAAATCAGAAAGATATTTGTGATTTTGTATTTATATGTCTTTAAAATTACTGGATAATGATTTAATAACCCTGGAGGTATCATTAAACTCAGAAAGAGTTTGAAGTGATGGTACAACTAACTTTTTTGAAGGCAGGGTATCCATGTAGCTGTCCTGAAACTCACTTTGGAACCCAGGTTGACCTCGTTTACTTGCCTCTGCTTCTAGAGTGCTTTGAATTAAAGGCCTGCCCCACCAAACCTAGCTGATACAATTAACTTGTTTTGTTTTTGTTGTTGTTTTTACAATTAACTTTTAAACTATGTACTAGCAAAGATGCTATCAAACTTCAGTAGAACAAAATATTTTGTACTTAAAATGTATTTGAAGATAAACATTTTCTATTTCTTATTTATTTATTCATTTATTTATTTATTTGAGACAAAGTCTCCCTATAGCCCCCACTGGCCTATATAGACCAGGCTGTCCTCAACGGCATAGAGATTTGTCTTCCTCTGCTTCCCCAGTGCTGGGATTAAAGGCATGCACCACGAAGCCCAGTTTATGTCCCTGTTTTTGATAGATTTATATGGAGAATACACAAAGTTTCCAAATGAATCTCACTAATCATAGATAACAAATTACAACATTAAACATTGATTAAATGAATTATTAAATATAACCAAATGAACTGGATTTGAGGGAATCAAAGAAGGTCAAAACTGTACTCCATAAAATTGTGTTAATCTTGGCATCAGAATACTTTGAATATCTCAAGTCTTGTCACATTAATGAGGATTTCATTTGGGATACTTACTGAACTAAATTTATACACAGTTCCTTAATGTAACTAGCTGGGACAATGGCACATAGAATGTTCCATGTATAGGAATATTGCCAGTCAGCAACAGAAACAGAAGTCTCCAGGGAATAGCTATGAAGGAGAAACAGGAGTAAAAGAATGTTACAACTGTGGGACTCAAAACCCTCAAATGCATCAAATGACACACCTGGAGGAAGTAGAGGGTAACTTCATCAATTGAGAATACAGGGCAATACAAGATAGAAGAATCCATGGTTCAAACCAGAGGCTTGCATGACCAAAGTAGAGATAAAGTGTAATTAGGAAGTCATGGCCTCAGCACTCTGAAACATCAAGGACTTTCCCACATTAAAGAGACATATGTAAGAATAGAGGAAAAAACCAATAGGACACAAATTCAGATTAAATATTGGTTGCTGAAGAGGACTAAGTAGGTAAGTTTCAGGAAGATTAAGAGTTTGAACTTTAAGAAACCATGATTACAATGCGAGGAAGGGGGGAGCAAGTGAGGTGAAATGCAGAAGGGGACAGACAAAAACATACAAAAATAACTAATGAAACCCGTCACTTTGTATGCTATTTTTAAAAACATCAGCAAAAGAAACAAAACCATACCTTTGATAATTTTGTGAGGCAAGAAGAAAAAGATGCCAATGGTACTCATTCGCTCTCCCTGCAACACTAACCACTTATAAACAAAATGAAATTTTCTAAAGTGAGCATCAACAAAGTTTTCATGGATGTTTTTCCCCTGAATGTTGGACTGGCACATGGAAGAACACTGAAATGACACCCATGAAGAAGTATGCACATGTTACATATGGCAGGAAGTAAGAAACCAGACTTTTAAAAAATTATTTATTTAATAGCCACATGATTAGAAGAAGCATTTCATTACAGAATTAACATATTCAATAACAATATCCAGAGCTAAGATGCATCTCTTTCTGTATTGGTTATAAATTTTGAGGTTCATAGTTGAATTAATACAGCTATACAATATTGAACTCAGTATAAATCCTATAAGACATAACATGAATAAGGTTTTAACCTTTAAAAAAGATCTCCATTTTATTTTAAAATACACTGTTTCGTTCAGAAAAACTCATTTTTTAATGCTACTAACACTTACATGTTTGCACATGTGTCTTTAATCTCTATGTATCTGATAATTACTAGTCACAGTCAGTTACTTTCTGAGATCCACCTAAGCATGGATATAAAATCATGGGGTAGATTTCGATGGTAATGTGTTTCACTTCTACTAATTAACATGGAACAAATTTTTATGCTTCTTCCTCAAATATAACTCATTTTTTTATTTGTTGATTTTTTGTGTGTATTTCATACAGAACATCCCAAACAATCTTATTCATCTATATACACATCCCAAATGGCACCCTCCTAGAGTATCCCGGCCCCCACTGGAGCCTATATACTCTGTAATCCCTGTTACTGTTACTTTGAGGCCTATACTAATTTGGTCAGAGGGACATAAAGGACAGTTTTTTCTCCTTGCCCTCCTAGATCGACTAAGTTCCAGGGGTCGATAAGCATCTCTCCAAATGGCTTGCAACTGTGGTGCATCACCTGTCCTCTTGATCAAGGATGCCATGGAGATCCCATCAAATGGACTTGAACCAGTGTCCAGTCTACAAAGAGG
>NW_008360314.1:2037472-2044318 GCF_000622305.1 Nannospalax galili
CATGTCTATAGCCAGAGGCTACGTGACAAGAAACAGTGCCAGAAAGGAGATACCTTCCTTTGAGTTATTGGCCAGGGTGGTCCAAGACACTCACATACTATAACCTAGCATAGAACTGGGAAAATTAACATCAGACCCCAATCTTATCTAAAGGAATATTGGCAACTGATTGCTGCTAGATGAGGAAGAGCTGATCTTCCTAAAACAAGGAACTCTAGATAGGCTGACCAGATTCAGCAGATGGAAAAGTATTCAAATTCTTCTGAAAGCCTACTCCTAGAAATGACATCCCACCTCTTCTGATATTGTACATTTGTTATAATTCAGTCAGTAAATCAAGTAAATAGAAAGGATTACAAAAAAAAGGTTGGGATCTATCTTATAAGTTGCCTGTAACAGTCTGCCATTAGAGTCCTTCTTTGTGTAGTGGTTCAAATGAGAATATCTCTCCTGGACTCTAAGTATTTGAATATTTGCTTGGAAATTGGTGGTGCTATTTTGTGGGTGTTAGAAGGTGCAGTCTTGCTGAAAGAAACACTTCCTTGGGGAAAAGTTTTCAGAGTTCACAGCCTTGCCCTATTCTCTCTCTCTGTCTCTCTCTCTCTCTCTCTCTCTCTCCCCCCCTCCCCCTCCTGTGTCTGCTTGAACTTGTGAGTTTTCACTTTTCTGCTCCAGCTGCCTCCTACCATGCTTCCATAACAAGATGAACAATTATCCCTCTGGACCTGTAAGCCAAATAGACTCTTCATTCTGTAAGTTGCCTTGGTCATGGTATTTTATCACAACAACTAAATAAATAATAGAGTGTACAAATATGCTTACCTACTGCCAAGACTCCTCAAATTTTCATCTTATTGTAAATAAGCTCAGAGCATAGATTTTTGTTAAATAAAATAGGCTCTGATATAAATGAGCCTCCTTAAATGTAATGTCTTAGGCATAATTTTTGACTGTAAATATTTTCTTAAACCTTTGAAACTAGAGATGTTTACTCCCTCAAATCCAACAGGCAATTGTGGGATCAAACTAATACAAATAGTATACTTATTTGTTCCAAAATGGTAAAAATGGGAGGCCTACAAAATTTATCAGACCACAGAAGTCTTGATGAAGAATCACCAGGAATCCCTGGATTGGTTCTGAAGGTCAGAGTATAATCAACTCTGATCCTCTGTTTTCCCTATACTCTGGGTCTTCTCTCTGAGTAATGCTTACTTTTCTTGTCAAGTCACACACCTTTACTGTTGATTCTACCAGACAGCTTCTTAACAAGAATATAGGGAACACGAACGCCTCTTTTCATTTTAGATTATCTTGGCACTACTTCTGCATATATAACTCTTTAATCATAATTAATACATGAATAAAAGTGATTTGCGACAAAAAACAGTAGAAAACTAAGAAGAAGAAATGATATCCAAAGCTCGCTACACCTGGTTTGAGAGGCTTGACTTTGGAAGTGGGCATATTTCACAGAAAGATAATCATAGAGGATAAGGTGCAATAGGCACTTAACTGTGAATCTGCTAACATATTTTCTTTGGATATATATTGCTGTGTTTAAAAAATATTTGTGAATACCAAGGTGACAGCTCAGGAGGTAAAGGCTCCTACCACCAAATCTGATGACATGATTTCAATGTCCTTATACATGTGCACACACGATAAATAAATAAATGTGTTTTAGTATGATTTTTAATTGAAAAATAGAAAACCACTAACAGAAAATAAACAAAAGCCAAATAAAAATTCTTCTGCAATAGAACTGTAGAAACTGAAAGGAGGCTTTCCACTGAAAGTGAAAGGTTCCAAGAAAATCAGTAAGTCTGGTGTTGGAAATGTGTGAGATGAGCCTGGGTTATCTCATGTCAACAGTATGGCTAGTGGGGTCCTTGAGTACTTACCTGCTAAAAACAGAAGAATGTCACTTGAAGAAGTTCCCCTTAGTAGTTAAGATACTGCAAAGAACAATACCTGAATATGGAAATACATCAAGTATACAAATATTACAAAGAAAACATTAGGGACTTGTTAGAACCGTCTTTGTTTCCGAAATATGGTAATAAAACTAAAATTAGAATATATTACTGGTCTTCTTTATGTGGTATCTATTGTAAAACAGTCTTCTAATTTGTAAGGAAAGAGTATTTTTGTTTGTTTCATTTTTAGTAAAATAATGACAACCTGCCATGTCAGTCATTATGGGTATAAGGCTTTAGGGCTGGATTAGATGGTTGATTGATTTTTGTTTTTTTGTTTTTCCCCCTTGACAGGTACATATCAGCATCAAGCTTTATGATAGCCAAACTTCAGTTTCAGGCTTCCAGGTCAGTTCCTGCTCCATTGTTTCAAGTCCTGTGCCCTAAGTATTTCCTGCCCTCAACAGTAGGATCTTATCTACTAGTTCCGGGAAACAACCAAGAGGTTTGGCAATATCCTGTGCTATCTGGGGAGTCTCCTGGACCACCTTCACCAACCACTCAAAGGGAGGTCTCTTCTGTCTGGCACTGTGTTCCTTGCCAAGCAGCTCCCAGATATATATATATATATATATGCACTAATGTTCAGACACTCTATGTGCATTTCTCAGGGGATTTCAAGGGCATCACTTTTCCCTCTAGGTTTCCTAGTCCTCCAAGCTTCATTCATCTCTACTCTTTTTTTCACCCATCTACCCTCTCTCCTCCCTTCCTCCCTAGTCACAGTGACCCCATTATCCCTACCTTCCCCCAATACCACCGGGCTCCCACCATCTTCCCTCTTCTGATGTCCCTCCCTCCACCACACCATCTCCCCTTGCATATCCCTCCCTCCTCTTTCCCCTGCTGAATACTTCCACTTTCCCCACTTCCCCTCTGGTAACACCTGTTCCCTAGTCTCCCCCTTTCAGATTCTTTCTTTTCCTTTGCCTCAATGTATCCTTTCCCTTTTCCTGTTATCCAGAGGGCAATCAACAGCTATCTAATTGGACTTAAAGCCCTCTCAAAGGGAGGGAACTCATGGGTGGCACTGTCACCTCAGCCAAATACAGATGGCAGCAGAGGACATAGATCCTGGAGAAAACCCTAACTCTTTCATATCTCAAGACAAATTAAGCTTCTTACTATGTGCTAAATATGGATCCTTATATTTACAAACAAGCATACTGTATACCACTCATCTAAGAGCTTCTTTTTGCAACAGATGGAAGCTACTGCTGAATTGCACATCTGGTCAGACATAGAACATAAAGAACATATGTCTGAGAGATGCCCAGTACTAGGTGACACATCTCCGGTTGAACCTCTACAACTAAGGCTCATGGAACAAAGCAGAACAAGGGGTAGAGAGAAAACTAATGTATCCCTCAACTCTTGCCAGTAAAGCTCCCTTATACAAAATAATGCAATGCACAAAGAAGGCCACAATAGGCCAAGTTTTAAAGAATAAGAGACTGTAGAGTATAGGATAGGACTCCTATATGGAACCTCATCAACCCATGGCTCAGGGACCATTGCTGAAGAGGAGGCAGAAAGATTGTAAGAGCCAGGGCTGGTTGATGAATACAGGGAAGCAGAGGCTTCCAGGCCACTGGAATCTTGCACATGTGAACTTGTGGCAATGATGTCTTTGAGCACGGGACCCATGTCAACTCAATTAAACAAGAGCTCAAAGGGGAGGAGAGAGATAGGTGGTGTACAGGCCCTGTACTGAGAACTATTGGAGACTGGTAGCTGCTGGGTGAAGGAGAGTATGCCTTACATATGATCACTAGATGGGCTGACCAGACTTCAGTGGACACACTTACACTGAAGGACATTTGGGTACAAATGCCTGAATGAGTAGAACTTAACACGTATGGTGGAATACATGAGGTTGGATGGGGATATGGAGAAGGTATTGATGGGGTAGGGTGTCTAAATTTGATTAAGAACTATTGAATGAAATTATAAAAGTTCAATTACACACATATATATATATATATGTCTATATAATGACAGCTTAAATATATCCAGGAATGAAATAAAATGACAAAACCATAACTTTGTAATTCCTAATGAGATGTCTTTGAATAATTATCAGGGCATTCATAAGCATTAGGCAGAATGTCAGTGGAAATTTATAATTTCAGTTTTCAAAACTTTATTTCTGTGTAACTTGTATTTTATGTATTTTATAATTTTATAGTTTCATGTTTTGTTTTAGCTCTCTATTCTACAGCTAGATATTCTGTTTTATTCAGTATGACTCAGTAGGATGCACACAACATTTTTCATGAATTATTCTTGCAATGAGAACACAAGCAAATTTCTCAGTCATATTACTGGTTAACAGAAAACATCAACTTAGGTGAAGATATTAAATTACCTCAAAGGATAATATCAAATCAAGAGCTGAGAAAATTTAATTGACAATTTACTATTCTGAAGTAGGAAATAAAGGAATAGCATTAAAATCGAGTGAGGCCCATAGAAATCACTGTGCTAGAAATCTTAAATGGAAAGTAAATACAGGAGAATATTTCAGGCTTTTAAACTTATTGCCAGGGTCAGTAAGATATAGCTCAGTGAGTTAAGGTGCTTGCCACAAAAAAAAAAAAACCCACAGGAAATCAACCTGAGACTGATTTCCATAACCCACATGATGGAAAGAGCAAAGCGATCTTGGCAAACTAGTCTTCAACTTCTACCTGTGACATGCACATAATCTCTTCCTCTTAAAAAAGTAAATATATACTTTTTAAAAGTAAACACATTGCCTGATTATCAATGTCCTAAGAAACACATTGTTGTAGATGATTATATGCAATTATATAATCTATAAAAGTTGTTTTACCTTACAGACCTGAACATTATCAAGTCTTAAGATGGTTGCTTAGCCAAAATTTTTGACTTCTCTGAAAATAGGTTGTCATGGTTAATTTTCATTTTCAACTCGACTGGAGACACTTTTGGACATGCCTGTGGAGGTGATTCTAGAAGAGAGAAGTCACATCCTGAAGCTGGGCTGCAGTTCTGGATGAAATGAAACAGCCAAGATGAAACCAGTTGAGTACTGGCATCTTTCTTTTTCTGCTCCCTGAACGGCTGAAGCGTGACAGCCAGTAGCCTCATGTTTCTGCTGCCAGGCCTTCCCTGCCATGATGGGCTTTATACCCTGTTTTTTTTTTTTCAGCTATTTTGTGGATCTCTGTGAGATAGAGGCCACCCTGGTCTATAGAGCAAGTTTCAGACCAGCTGAAGTCACAGGGAGACCCTGCCTCAAAAGACAACAAAAACAAACCCAAAAAACCTTGAAATTGTTTTCTCTCAAAGAACATCTCAGGGTCCCTGTTCCTTGCTAAAGAAATAAGGAATATGCTTCATTTGGCATTTCTGGTTGCAAAGAGGACCAAGTGAAATCATTGAGATAACGTGTTCAAAAACATTTGAAAGTACGAGACTTCCTTTGTATCTTAAAAGAAAAAAACACGAAATATGTAAACATAATAAGAATGAGTAGAATTGAAACCCTGTCTGAGATTTTAGACCAGGGAGGGTGGGGTGTTAATGGGAAGAGGTATGTTATTTTCTGGAAAGATCATATCAGGGGTTGAATTCATTTTAGAGTGACAAGTGATTGGAACTTGCCAGGCTATTTAAAACATCTGGCCCAGTATATTGTAGTTTACAAGGTGGGAGAAAAAGGGAGAGAGAGGAGAGGAGAGAGAGAGAGAGAGAGAGAGAGAGAGAGAGAGAGAGAGAGAGAGAAAGAAATTGATTTACTCTTAAGCCATATTAGAATGTCCCTTCTGCTGTACTGGTTTAGGTGAACACTCTTGGTAAGAATGTAAAGATGGGGCAAACTTCTGCCTTGGGACTCTCATTTAAGCTGAGGACAAAGGCTGCCATGTTCCCTGGGCTTTCGTATTTTTTCTCCCCTCTAATTCAGTTTCATTTGTCTCTTAATGTGATTATGTTCCAAATATGGATAAGAACATTTAAATGAGAATCTAGAAAAATACTACTTGCTAAAATATGCAGAATTAAACATGATCCTGTGAACATTCACTAAATATAAATTCCTATGGTGAAGAAGTCACCTATGCATTTCAATCTTTGCACATCTCTTTCTTTATTCTTAATTTGAATCATACTTAGACACTAAGTGGTAAATATTCTTGCCTGTGGTTAAAATCCATTTAATGCCTCCAGCCAAATTTCAATGTTCTTTTTCCTTGAATACTATAAAAGGATTTAGCTTTAAAAATTATAATGTCTTTATGTTGGAGAAGGACACAAATTTTTAAATATATCTTCCTGTATCAGGAGAAGAAAGTTCATTGCTTTTTACAAGTTGAACATTTTAGTGCATCCACAGATGATAGTTCTGCTTTCCGTTTCCGCGAGTAGATTAAAAGCCAGGAGCCACTTTGGGCAATAGTTAACTAAAACGTATGCATCAATCAAGGCTTTCTCCGCTTCTTCCTTAGAGGATTTCTGCAACCCGCTGCCTCGCCACTGGATTGCTTCCGACTTCGGCAGCCTGAGGATTAGACACATGCGCAGGGTTGGTCTCTTTGTGTGTGCACCAGGAAAGGCTCAGCGTCGGTTTACACTTCCTAACGGGGCAAAGACCTGAAAAGGCCGCGTGTACCTGAGGGGGGTGGGGGGATGCGTTGTTGACTCTCCGCCACTGAAATAAACAATTGTTTCACGCTCCCTTTTGCTTTTTCTAAACCTGTAAAGTCTCCACCCAGCTCTGTCTCCGCTGCCGGTTTTGAACCTGAGATTAGGAGCCCTGGAATGAGGAGCCAGGTCTGCCCTTAGGAATCCACGCCCGGGCGAGTGTTGGAGGCACAGGGCGCTGGTGGGAGCGGTACCCCAG
>NW_008360314.1:2044374-2051636 GCF_000622305.1 Nannospalax galili
AGATGGAGTGCATCTTGCAAGCATCCTCCAGCCCAGCCACCCCGCGGGCCAGGGGGAGGGAGCCAGGCGGGCGCAGCGGCCCGCCCCGCCGTCTTCCCCCTCCCCCCGCGCCAGGGAGCCGCTATGGTGCGCTCCGGCCAGCTGTGCGCCGGCTAGTGAGGCGCCAGCCTGTGGGTGCTGCCGGGGGCGGCGGGGCGGAGGGGGCGCACAGCTGGCGGCGGCGCGCTCCAGCCCAGCCACCCCGCGGGCCAGGGGGAGGGAGCCAGGCGGGCGCAGCGGCCCGCCCCGCCGTCTTCCCCCTCCCCCCGCGCCAGGGAGCCGCTATGGTGCGCTCCGGCCAGCTGTGCGCCGGCTAGTGAGGCGCCAGCCTGTGGGTGCTGCCGGGGGCGGCGGGGCGGAGGGGGCGCACAGCTGGCGGCGGCGCGCGGGCCCATGGTGCTCTGCTCACGGCTGGGGGCGAAGGTGACAGCAGGATCGCTAGGGGCTGGCGCTGCTCGGCGGCTCCCGGCCGTGTTCCCCAGTCCTTGTGCGCGGCGGCCCTGCCTTCGACCCCGTGTCCCCGCGGGCTGGAGCTCGAGGAGGACCCGGCGGCCGCGCGATTACTGGAGGCGGCCGGCTGGATGCTAGACCTGCTCGGACCGGGTGGAGGACCGCGGCTGTCGACTCTGGGACACCGATCGCCTAGCCGACTAGCCGGACAGCGCTGGCCATGGCCTCCAACTTTAACGACATAGTCAAGCAAGGCTACGTGAAAATCCGCAGCAGGAAGCTAGGGGTGAGTGGCTCTCTTGGATTTCTCCTTCCCTTGCACGCGTGTGGCCCGGCTGGCTGCTGGGGATGGGGGCGGGGAGAGGTGACCCGCGTGAGGACAGGGGTAGCCGGCCTCCCCGCGGACACTCCGCTTGTTGCTTGAATGGAAAAGCGCTCCGCACCTGCCTGGGGGATTCTGCAGGCTGAGCTAAGGGCTTGGAAGCGCCTTGAGTCTTCATCCTCAAGTGCGCCAGGGGTGTCATGACCAAAGTCCAGCAGACCACAGGGATCTGTAGTTCCAAGATATTTGAGCCGCGGAGATTTATTATACTCGGTGCTACCCTCAGCGATTTCCCTCAAAGTATGAGCCTCTAGGGAGAACTGCTGTGTGCTGATGACCCGGTGTAGTGGATGTCTTTCTCTGTGTGTTTAGAATCACCATTTTTTTCTGGTCCTCCTTTCCCCAAGCCCATTTCGAAATTCTCTTTGATGCCTCCCTCATCAGCTCAGCACGTCAATGTCTATAGCAAGAGACTTTAACGTAGCCTTATCATTTGCCCACTGGCGGGCTGCTTCTCCTGGTTAAGTGATCCCGACCAGTGTACCTGCTCCCGCCCGCCCATGTGCAGGCAAGTGTGTGTTATTGAACTCGCTCGCCGCTGTAGGAGAGTCAGTGGCTGCAAAGTTTATGAAAACCTACTTCTTGGGAGACGCTTGATCTGACTTGGGAGATTAAACAGTACAGACCTAGGAGGCGGCGACAGAACTTCTCTGGTGACCAAATGGGGATGAAGGAGAGATGCGCAGGCTGACTGTCCTGAAAGGACCTGGGGTGTAGATAGGAGAGATAGGAAGAGAAAGAAGGGCGGCCACCTGGTGGAAGAGCGGTCCAGACTGGGCAGATGCGCAGGGGCGGAGAACTAACTAGCAGGAGATGCTTGCCTCCCCCAGGGTGATGTGTAGGGCGACAGCCCAGATTTACTGGGGCGGGCCAGTCCAGAAAAGGAAAGGGAAACTCGGTGTGCTCTAGAAAGTAAGGATTTACCTATTTCCTAGGCTGTCTCTGTCTTCCTGGATTGAAAAGTTTCAGTCTTGAGATGCTTTATGAACCAGGGTGCAAAGTGACCTGGAGCTGGATCATTCCCTGAATTTTCTACTGAGTGGCTGAATATTTCCTTTTGGAGATAAAGGAAAAGAATGAACGGGAGAAACATTAATTTTCACATAAAAGAAATGTACCTTTGGATAACTGAACAAAGCAGAAAGAGAAAGGATGATCCAGCACCTAGAAGTGGCTTGTGGACAGGAAGTAGGGGCAGGTGATGGTGATAGCAAGCTTCCTAGTATGTTGGCTATGCTGGCTTTCTCACTGAAGGCACAGACTCGACTCCACAGGCACAAGGGACCCATTCTTAAACTTCAGCAGATTAGTAAATCTGGGACGCTTAAAATACAAATAATACAAAGCTAGGGACAACAGAGACACTTTCCCCAGCATAGACCAGTGGATGTGTCCCACTCAGGGAAGAGAATGAGGGTACTGGGTTCAGACAGACAGCCAGGTTTCAAGGGCTTTTCCTGAGTAGAAGACTATGCCTCATTTTTTTTTTTTCCAGAGATAAGGGCTGAGAGGTTTGAAAACCTTTGGTTTTCCACAGGGCCAGTTGTTCTTCGAGGCCTAGACACACAGTGCCTATCTGCCACTCCACACAGCCAAGAATGGTAGTGTGGAATTTTAGTTGGAGAGACCTTTTTAATCTGACCTTTGATGTCCTTTGCTACCAGACACTGTGCTCACACCTCATTCTGCCCTTCAGTCCTCAAGAAGTCCCAGTGTTGTCTGAGTTTTCTAAATGTCTAAAGTAACAGAGGAATTAAGACCCTTTCCCCCATTCTTGTGAGATATTTCAATTTTAACAGTCACTGAAAAGGTGACTGAATAGCTGAGATTCCCCTTCTTGGGCTCCCTAGGTTTCTTCCCTCTATGTAAGCTATCCAGAATTCCATACAATAAAACCTGGATATGTAGCCAAGTTAAAAGATATAACCTTCAAGTGCTTTTTGGGTAATGACACATTAATAGCCTGTGAAATGTCATTCCAGATCACCATTTCCTCCTAACCATGTGTGCACATGCATATTTACAGAAAAGCCTCTTTGGCTAAATTCACAATTTATTTTGATTTAAGCCTTTGTAAAGGACAGCCTTTTTAGGAAACAACAGAAGTGTGTTTATATGTAAATTATTTTTATCTTCCATTTCTTTTCTGTGTGAGGAATGCGGACTTCAATGTTTAATGTTAAAACCCTTTTAATTTTTAAATATTCCTAACTATGTTAGAGAACATTATTTATTAAAGAAACTTTAGGTTTTTTTTCTCTCAAAATCTTTTAATATTCAAAAGAAAAAATTCAAATGACAGTTTTAAAAGGTCAGTTCTGTCTGTGACATTTCATAAGTTAGGTGGTTCCCATGAGATAGTAAAACCTTAAGTAAATATTGCATTATATGTCCTAAAGAACTAAAATATATCATCATTCCCAAATCATAGAAATAAGAATAATTTAGGTGATATTTATTATCATAATTAATATTCTATATTACTAATTTAAGGACCCAAAACAACACACTTTTCCAAATAATTTTATCTTCTTTCAAAAGATTTAAGAGCAAACTGATATATAGCACAAACTACCTGCTGAATACTATTCTAAATACTTGAGGTTTGATAACTTACACTTTACCATCTTTTAGGGAAGCCTTTATACCATTACCTTCATTTTATGGATAAAGATATCCTTATCAAGATAAAGATACCAAAGTCATGTGGGAGGCAGGTAACTCTCATGTCTGGGAATTCTCAGCAGTTTATCTCCAGTGTCTATGCTTCTAGCCCTAGTGCCATTCATTCAGTATGACTAACTCTGGCATGAGGCCTGTGTCCACAAATCTTAGAGCTTGGAAATGGCATCACTTCAGGGTACATATGCTTTACATGTGCAGCATATATTATTTGCCTATATATGTATATAAACCAAGCCATTCACACATATAAATGCCTACCAACGGGTGTAGTTATGTATATTATTGGATTCAACCCTGTGTTAATGTTGACTTGAATTCCCACACTTTCTACAAATACAAGGTCTCTATATTTTACTATTCTTTTTGATATCAGAAATAAACTTTTCTATTGTTAACCCTATTTATTTTTAAATTTCACTATTTTCCTTGGGTAAACAATTTCCTGATATACATTCCCCAACTTGAAGTGAAATTTTATGTGATTAAGATAATATTATTTATATATATGTTCATGATATACTTTTACATTTAAATCCATTATTTTTATTGCAATCTATAGTACTTATGTGTTAATACCGTAATTCTGGAAATCTGTTAACTTGTCTTTTTAAACTTACATGTGTGTACTGCATTTAATGCTTTCTTAGAAACTTTATTTTCCATTCCCTAAATTGTTTTTTGGTGTTTTGGAGGCCCAAACAATCTATTTTTTACAATATTTTATTTATTATTATTTTTTATTATATGTGTATGAGTGTATTACCTGCCTGTATGTAAGTGCACTCGTGTCTTGCAATGCCTGAGGAGGTCAGAAGAGAGCATCAGATTTCCCTGGAACTGGAGTTAGAATGGTTGTTAGCCTCCATGAGGGTGCTGGGAATCAAACCCCGGTCCTCTGCAGGAGCAGCCAATGTTCTTAAATGCTGAGCCATCTATCTCTCCAGCCCCAAACAAATTGTCTTTAACTCTAGCAATAGATGATGTTTCTTGCGTGGTTTGTAATTGTGAACAGAAGTCACTTTCAGAAATCAAATTTTATGATATTCTGTTGAAAAATGGCTTGTGTAATGGGCCACTGGCAACCTTGATACCTGTGACATATAAACAAATTTCAAGATGAAATGTTCCAATGTACCATTTACTCCCTGTAAATGAGGGCTTACTATTGTCCTGAAGGAGGGAAGTACAGTGTTTCTTGCTCTCTAGGCAAATTGGTTGCACATTATAATGGTTGGCTGGCTTTTGCCTTGTTTCTTAGCGGACAATCTGCTGTAACCTGTTGACTCTTGATCCTTAACCATTCACTTGGGAAAAGCAATTATAAAGAAAAACTGTGACAGCTTTGATATTTGTATCAATTCATCAATCATCTTTCCTTCAATTTAGGAAGATTATTAATTGTTAACATGGTTGTTGTTAATATAATATCAGTTTGAGACAGCATCTCATATATCCCAGTTTGATCTAACATCATTACTGAGGATGACCTTGAAATTCTGATTCTCCTGCCTCCACCTCAGGGGAATTGGTATGACTGGCATGCACTAACATGCCACCTTTATGCAGTGCTCAGGATCAATCCTAAGGTTTGGTGAATGTCAGGCAAGAACTCTTCCAACTGAGATACATTCCCAGCCCACAAAAAAAATAAAATAACATCATTCTCTCAAACTTCTCTATCTCTCTTTACAAATGTTTATTAAATCATTGAATTTTCATTTTTAAAGTGTGAAGACATAACTTTTATGGTCATTTATTTAAATTCTGTACTAAATTTCATTATTTCATATCTATGTATATATTTCCTTTGGCAATGCTTCAGTGTCCTTACAACTGTCTCAGCCACCTTTCTGTTGAACAATTGATATCATAAATGTTTGTTTGTTGGGAAAATGATACTTGAAAACAATGCTTTTATTTTATAAAACTAAAAGTATGCTGATGAATATTGTTTATCGCTAAGCCTTATCTATTTTCTCATAATCTCTGATGGGTTAAATCTAAGTAAACAAAACCTGGATTACATAATATCTGATTTCTTCTTGATTTGTAGCTAAACTAAGAAACTAGTCACTGAAGCTCTTAGTGATTAAATATCTTGCTTATTGACTCTGTAAATTTATAAAAGCATATACAGCATTACAGAGGTGATATCAGTCATCTTCATCAACATTACTGAATTTATATTGCTATGATTTGACTAATTGTAGACTCAGAACTCACATTACAGTATTTAAGGAATTTTATCTAATTAGAGTATGAGGATCCCTAATCAGATGCCCCAAGTCAGAAATTCTACAAGATCCAAAACTTTTTGATTGCCAGTAGAACAACAGAAATTCCATGTAACCCCATGTTATGAATATCCTTCAAAATGCATTCAAAAAATGCTGTGTAAAATTCTTCTGAGTATGGGTATATGATGTATATGTCCCTGGATAGGGCTCCTGTATTAAATGTCACCCACTAATGGTTCAGG
Source organism: Nannospalax galili (assembly GCF_000622305.1). Lineage (NCBI taxonomy): Eukaryota > Metazoa > Chordata > Mammalia > Rodentia > Spalacidae > Nannospalax > Nannospalax galili. The sequence continues at coordinate 2,050,410 of NW_008360314.1, forward strand.
GACCCCTTCAGAAGAGCAGTTTAGAAAGATTGTAAGGGCCAGGGTTTATGCATGAACATAAGGAAACAGAGGCCTTCAGACCTCTGGAAACTTGCTTATATGAACTTGCAACAGTGGTGACAGCTTGCACAAGACCCAGGCTGACCCATTCAGACAAAAATTCAGCATAAAACTGGGGAAATGGGCAACAGGATCCAACCTTAGTGGAGGAACTATTGGCAACTGATTATTGTGGGGTTAGGAAGAATTGATTTTTTTTAAGGGAGTGACCTTAGATAGGTTAACCAGACTCCAGTGGATTAACTTGCATAAAGGGATATCCGGGTACAAATGCTTGACCGGATAGACCTTAACATAGGTGACAGAATGCACAACATCCAGTGGGGGAGGCAGGGGCTTTGAGGGGTACAGAACTTAATTTGATTAAGATCTATTATAGGAATTGCACAAAAACTCAGTAAAATATACTTCAAATATGTAAATGAAACAGAAATAAATTTTCAGGTTAAATGTGGGTCCCTTTCATAAGATACCTTATTATGTATATACCAATATTCCAAAATATGAAAAAATTAACTCTGAAAAAATTTGGGTTCCAAGCATTTCATAATAAATATTCAACTTATACACAAAAGTAACTATTCACAATTACATTTTACACAGGCAATACAATACTGTATTTAGAACATTATTCTATACTTTATTTAATATCTGGAGAGTGATTCATATTGGTATCTGGGGCGGTCCCAAAGAGTGTTTTAAGATATTATGATGTGTGTATGTATATCTGCAAATTCAACAAACAATAAAATGATCATGAAGTTCCTACAGTTTATCAAATGGAATATACTGGCATGTGCGGCTATATGTGGCTATGTGTGTATTACAAAGTGGCGTTGTATTGGGCCACTGCTACTCACAATAAACTCTTTTGTGCTGTGCAGCACATTGGGTCAATTATAATCAGTTTCCCAGTTTGGTTGTAGGGGAAGACAGAATGTAGAGAAAAATGCTTGAAATGTTTTAAATAACCGCTAGTTTTTGAAGCTGAGCATCAATACACTACTTTCATTTTTTACATAGTCTCCATTTTTACAACGGTAAACTCTGAATTCATCTACCTTTTGCTTACTTAGTCTCCTTAATTAAAACTTGGAGAAATCCCCAGTCCTGGCTTAATAACTCCTAATGTCCATTCTGCAAACACAGAGTTCCCCTACAACCAAA
>NW_008360314.1:2051795-2061876 GCF_000622305.1 Nannospalax galili
CTTGAAATGTTAAATAACCGCTAGTTTTTGAAGCTGAGCATCAATACACTACTTTCATTTTTTACATAGTCTCCATTTTTACAACGGTAAACTCTGAATTCATCTACCTTTTGCTTACTTAGTCTCCTTAATTAAAACTTGGAGAAATCCCCAGTCCTGGCTTAATAACTCCTAATGTCCATTCTGCAAACACAGAGTTCCCCTTTTCTGTTACAAACAGCTTTCTTCCCATGAACATAGAAGGAAGAGTGGAACTGTTCAGTAAAGATTGCTGTACAAGTTATCCCTCTTATAGAAGCTTCCTCGTCAACAGAAATAGGAATGCGTGTAAGTCCATTTGTGCAGATTTTTATCCATTAGAGCATTTAAAATCATGGTTTATCTCTCACTCTCTCAAATCACTAAAAATTACTTTATCAAGTGCAGTTATATCCTACATGGCATGTGTTAGCAATTTGGTAAGAATTCACTGTAGTAAATATATTTAAGATAAAAATCTAAGATAATAATAATGACTATTCAGAACCTTAAAAGAATATTCAGGACCATTAATTCCCATGTGAATAGTCAATCTATGGATTTAAGGTATATGGGTTGTACTGGTTATGTGTACTCATAAAAATATTGGATGTCTTCGACAGTGTGTACTCATAAAAATATTGGATGTCTTGGACATTGCTTTCAGAAATGGATATGTGATGCTTATTTATTTGTAATTATTTATTTGATCCTTATTTATTTGTAATTATTTATTTGATCCTTATTTATTTATTTGTAATTATTTATTTGATCCTTATTTATTTGTAATTAACTCTCATTAAATATGGGTTTAGAATGCATGAATTTTCAAATATACTTGATGTTTGTCCTAAATGTTTCCATGTTCTCAGCTAAATATATTCTTAACAGTGTGCACATATATTACTTATTTCTGTTTCTGTGTCTATCTCTGCAAATAAAAATTCTAAATTTTAGAGTAGAAAAGGATCATGAACCTATTCTATCCAATTCCTACTCATTATTTGCACCTACATATTATTACATATAGCTTAGAAACTATCTGCACTAACAAGATTTATTTGTTTTTTAGATTTTAATACTTAGATGTGCATAAGGGTGTGGCCAATGGTTTGTGAATTTACACACACACACACACACACACACACACACACACACACACCCTGTAAAAACCAAACCCAGACCTGTGGCTGAATTTTGATACAAAGTGATCATGCATATGTAGTATGTGGAAGTCAAAAATTGGATTGAGACTGTGGGGATTCACACCTCAGCTTCTGTCCTGATAGACTGATAGATCACAGCTGGCTTAGTGAAACTGAAGATGGCATTTCTTTCTCAGATATCAACAGTTTCTCTCAGTACTCAGAAAAATCTTTGAAATGATAAAAAAATAATCATTTTCCATATGCTGTCAAATATCTTGGTAACATATGCATTCCCAGTGTCCTTAAATCCTTTCCAGAAATGCATAAAATGGTTGATATTTTGGAGGGTGTGTAGTAATATAAGGAGTCAGTTTAATGTGAAGGCTATGTATTTGCTCTGGCTAACCTTTTTCTGAAGTAGCTTGCTGCTAACTGATATTCTGCCTGGATCACAATAATCTATAAGGGTATGCCTATGTGAACTAGAGAGTAGCTGTATCTCTGCACCACTTCTGTTTACATCACTTACCTTTTAGAAACCAGAAGATAAGACAGCAGCAATATAAACAAAATAAAAATTACTTTTATTCCCTTAACTTATAGAAAATCTCTAGATGTCACATTAGGAAATGCTAACTTTGAAGGAAAAGTAATTTCTATCAAATGAGATAAAACCTTAGAAGACAGTGTACAGTGTGATTTCTTCAGCTTCAGTTTTATTACTTTTTCTTTACTTTTCTGAGTAGTTTTTGTTCCTTTAGACTCTCATAACTTTGTCCACTGAGACCACAAATTCTAGACAGAGGACATTTTAATTAACTTTCTGTATAAATCTCTTACTTTGATTTTAAGATACAGAGCAGAACTGTGCTCTTCAGTAATTAGATTTTATATCATAGCACTATTTTTCTCAATGAGAATATTGCACCTGACCATCAATTTGAACAGTAGATAGTATTTTGTTGTAAACAGGGGACATAAATACATTTAACAAAGGTAACAACTGTTTTTCATGATGTTTGAACTTCCTAGTCATGGCTGAGATTTTTGAGCATGTGTATGACATTATGTTTGCTATTTTACTAGATTCATCATAAAATCATACTGTTTTATAAAACTCATTTGTACAGTTTATAAAGATATCTTACACAATTCTCTTAGCAGGCTTTTGACAGTAGGTTTTATGTTTTATTCTCATTTTACATATAAAATATAATCCAAAAGAATCAAAATGTGTCAGCTAGAGTTATAGAAACTCATGTTCGGAAAATAGGTTTATGTACTGAAAGCAGACTTTTACCTCCAAGTTTGGTGTGTTATCTACTGTGTAACTGTTGCTGTTTCTCTGTCAATGTCAATAGCAACACCTTTATGTGTACTTTTCAAAATAAATGCATTTTCCCCTTTTAAGAAAGTTATTGTATATGCGTGTATACAATCTTTTATGTGTATGTACATGTGTATGTGGAAGCCAGAGGTCCATGACAGGTGTTTTCCTTAATTACTCTGTACCTTATTTTTTGAGACAGTCTCTGTCCTGGTTAGCGAATGTCAGTTATCAACCTGATACATTTGGGAAAATAAAATTGAGGAATGGTTTCCATCAAATTGATCTGTGGATGTGCCTGTGGAGCATTTTCTTGACTGCTGGTTGATGAGGGTACAGCCCACTGTGGGCGGTGCCTTCCCTAGGCAGGTGTTTCCTGGGCTCTATAAGAGGAGTTGAGCAAGCCAGTAAACAGCATTCTTTTAAGGTCTCTGCTCCAGTTTCTGCCTCCAGATTCCTGTACTGGGTTCCTGCCTGACTTCCCTCAAGGATGGACTGTGATCTGTGATTTAGACATTTAAGTCAAATAACCTCTTTTCAATTTGGTTTTGGTCACAGTGTTTTTTACAGGAATAGAAAGCACACTAGGACTGCCCCCCTAACTGAACCTAGGTTCACCAATTCTGCTAGACTGACTGGTCATTGAGCTCCAGGCTTCCCACTGTCTCCCACACCACAGTTCTGGAGTTGCAGATGCATTTCATCATGCCTGGCTTTTGCTTAGGGCCTAGAGGTCTAAACACAGGTTTTCGTACTTGCACAGTAAGTACTTTACCAATAGAGCCAGTTCTTCTACCTCCTCCCCAAATAAATACATTTTCTTTAATTGCTCAATTGGTATAAAGCTAATATATAATTTACTCCCCTAAAATCTATTTAGATTGGAACTAAAAGTACTATTTAAAGAAAGAATTTTTGCCACACTTAAAAGCTTTCTAGATGTATTTAGCTAAGCCACTCTGCATAGACAAAGTTCATTTTTATGGATTATGATTTCAAACTTGGCTAATTTGTCCTTTCAAGAAAGCAATGCAGGGCCCAAAACTCAACTGTCAGTGTCCAAGTAGGATTCAAAACATTAAAAACTGTATTTAAATGTGTTTTTGCCTTGCCTTTGTTTATGGGTATTATTTTTTATTTAAGGTGGTCAAATAAAATATTATATTCAAGTTAATGCAATTAAAAGAGTTCATTTAAAGGAAAATTTGTTTAGAAATTGTACTAATTTACTGGGATCTGAGAAATCAGTAACAAGTACGTGGTGTCATAATCACACAAAAAATAGTGTGACACTATCACCCATGTACTTGAGCATATTAGGCACTGCACCCACCATGCTATGGTGGCACAGTCTGGTCTTTGATAGTTTGTTTTGTTGCTTTGCTGCCTTTAAAAATCAAGAATTATAACCTCTCCACCCATGTGTATTTGGCTGTGTTTACAATGCCACCTATGTGTTCCCTCCCACTGAGAGGGCTTTAAGTCCAAAGAGATAGCTGTTGATTCCCCCCTACCCCCAGGTAACAGTGCCACTACTGCACTAATAGAGGTAATTTGCTGTGCAAGTCCTTATGATTATTCCTCTTTAGAGCTGGGTTGGGTCATTGATTTTCTCCATTAGCACCTTGCAAAGTTCTCTAGAACTTTGATAGCTAAACTTCAGGTAGAAGACTTCCAGGTCAGTTCCTAATCCATTGCACCAAGTCCTGTGTCTGAAATATGGCCTGTCTTTGGCAGTCAAGTCTTACCTTTGAGTTCTGGGAGGTAACCAAGAGCTCTGGCAATAGCCTCAGTCATATCTCTAGACAAATAAAATTTCTTATTATCTGCTAACTATGGATCCTTACATTTACAGACAAGTACACTGTACACCATTCATTAAAGAAGCGTCTTTTTGCAACAGATGGAAGCTACTGCAGAGTTCTACAACTTGTCACACACAGAGAATGTACATCTAAGAGATGCTCAGTCTAAGGTGACAAATCTGTAGAGGAATCTCTGTACCTAAGGATCATGGAACATAGTGGGACAGTGGGTAGAGAGAATACTAGTGCATCCTTCAAATCTCACCAGCGAAGCTTCCTTATACAACAGAGTGTGATGCACACAGAAGGCCACAACTGGCTAAGTTTTAGAGAATAAGAGACTGCTGAGTGTGTGTCCCTGGATAGGATTCCCATATGGAACTTCATCCACTCATGGCTCAGGGGCATTGCAGAAGGAGCAGAAAGATTGTAAGATCTAGGGTTGGTCCATGAACATAGGGAAACAGAGGCTTTGGGCCACTGGAAGCTTGCATATGTAAACCTGTGGCAATAGTGAGGTCAAGCACAAGACCCATACCAACTCAATCAGACAAGGGCACAGAGGGGAGCAAGGGAAATGGGTGGTGGGCTGGCCTTTGCCTGGGAACTGTTGGAGACTGATTACTAATGGGAGAGGAAGAGTAGACCACTTACTATTTTTAGATAGGCTGACTAGACTCCAGTGGATGAACTAGCACTGAAGGACATCTGGGTACAAATGCTTGACAGGCTGACAGGATAGAACTTATCATTTATATAGGAATGCATGAGGTCTGGCCGGTGGGGGGGCATTAATGGGGAAAGAGGGTCTAAATTTAATTAAGAAATGCTAGATGAAATAAACAAAAGCCCAATACAAAATAAAAAATTGAGGATTAAAGCTTATATATTTAAATGATTCCTTTAAAGTTCTTTTTTTTGTTAAATTATCAAAACATTATTCCTTAAACATATAAATTTAAATAGAAGATGTATGAGAAGCATAAATATTTAGAATAATATAACATATAGAGCAATATTTCTCCTAATTTTTTAAACTATGACATTGTTTTTATCTGACTACTCACTATTCATTTAAAACATATATGTATATGGATGTTTACATATATACACTTATACACATATTAAACATTAAATATACCATGCATATGTTAAATAAAATAAGTATTTTCAACCAGCCAAATAAGTACTTAGGCTCACTGACTATAGAGCAGCACCTTTCCCTACCAAAGCTACAGGTTAAAAAATATTCATGAAATGCTGTACCTGGTACAACTTTACTATTTGTTGTTACGTGCTTGAACTATTCCTTATTTTGAAAAAAACAGTGTAATATTTGTCTAAAACTGAAAATTAGTGTTTTTCCAACACAATATCATTTTTAAAGAGGTCAACCAGTGAAGGCCTATATCTATCTATCTTTTTATTTTACTGGATTCCAGGAAATTCCTCACATATATCCAAAAATAAGAATAAAGTACATTTTTACATACATGAACTTACTTTGACAAATATGGCTTATAGTTCAACTTACCAGCAAATAGGAACACATTCCCCTGAGTGCTTTAAGGGCCCAGAGCAATGCTATGGATATGATCTATGTAATTTTTTGATATTTTAAAAATTCTGTCACTCGGGAATATTTGAGCATTAACCAGGTATGTCATCTAAACAAAAGTACATCTAATGCTTGTTCATGATACTGAGTTTAACTGCCAAGTGTGTGTGTGTGCGCAGCATTTAAAATATAAAAGCAATTTGGAATTGTGAAGAAGACTCAACTTACAGATTGTTGTTTACCTGTACCATGCATAATCGTGTACATGACCTAGCCCTTTAATTTTAAAAGGCCGTGAGTACATATAGCAGTGGGCTACAGAACTTTAGTCTTATTCCCAGGCCTTCTTGTGGGGCTGGCCTGGCTGCATTTACACATGCAAAGGCTTTTACTGTCCTCCATGGTGTTTTTACTTTGGTGCCAAGGTTGTTAACTATTGCCATACAATGAAGAAATTCTATAGAAATGTGTGACATGCTAGACTTTTCTATAAATTACTAACTTCATTGTTGTTAGCACTTCTGAACTAGCAATTATGAAATATAAAGTGGGTTAGCCAATAAATCATAATGTCACACTAGTTTACTGACAGTCCATAATGCTTTTATAATGTAAACACAGCAAAAGTTTACATCAAAAATTTCTTTGAGATACAGAAATGGGCCTGTTAAAGTGAACATTATATTTTCCTAAAGACTAAAGCACAGTTTCTTTCAGGTCTCACGATCCGGTGCTGGGTTTCTTCCCACTCTGTAGGCTTCCTCTCCACTGGATTGGTTGTTTACTTTGCTGTACAGAAGCTTGTTAGTTTAGTGAAGTCCCATTTGTCAATTGTTGACTTTAATTCCTAAGGGACTGAAGTCTCATGTAGAAAGTCTGTTTCTGCACATAGATATTGTAGCATACTGCCTATGTACTCTCCTGACAGTTTCAGCATTGCAGCTTTCACATTTAGGTCTTTGATTCATTTGCAGTGGACTTTTGTTTGGGGTACACGTTTAATTTCATTATTTTACACATGGGGATTCAATTTTTCCAGCAGCATTTGTCGAAGGTGCTCTTTTTTTCTCCAGTGTGTTCCTGGCACCTTTGTCAAATATCAGGTGGCTGAAATTGTGTGAAACCATGTGTGGGTCCTCCGTGTCTTTCAAATTATCTACATGTCTGATTTTGTGCCAATAGCAAGTTGTTTTTATAACTATAGCAAAGTGGTATATATTGAGGTCTGGTATGGTAACCTCACAGGCAAACTCAGGACTGCTTTGGATATCAATGGTTCTTTGTTTCCATATACATTTTAGGATGTACTTTTCCATTTCTATGAAGAATGTCATGTGGATTTTGGTTGAGATTTTACTGAATTTGAGAATTGTTTTCAGTAGAATGGTCATTTTTACTATACTGATTCTGTCAATCCATGAGTAGAGCACAGGAAGTCTTCCCATCTCCTTGGGTCTTCCTTAATCTCTTCCTTCAGAGATTTAAAGTTTTCATTGAAGAGGTTTTTATTATCTTTGTTTAAGTTTATCTATAGATATTTGTGTAGCTATTGTGAATGGAAGTGTATCCTGAGCTCTCTCTTTGACTGCTTGCTTTTTTTGTATATAGAAATGCTATTGATTTTTGTAGATTGATTTTTGTAACCTGCCACTTTGCTAAGTGTTGATCATTTCTAGAAATTTTCTGGTGAGAGTTTTTGGGATTTCTCACATATAATACCATATCATCTACAAATAAGGACAATTTGACTTCGTGATTTCCAATATTACCACTATAATTCCCTTCTTTTGTCTTACTATTCTATCTAGAGTTTCCTGCAATATATTGAAAAGTAGTGGGGATAGTGTACCGCCTTGTCTGGTTCCTGATTTTACTGGAAATGCTTCCAGTTTTTCTCCATTTAGAATCATGATGACTATAGGTTCATTATATATAGCCTTAATTATATTGAGGTATGTCCCATCCAGTCCAGTTCTCTCTAGGACTTTTATTATGTGTGTTTGATTTTGACAAAGAACTTTTCTGCATCTATTAAAATGATCATGTGATTTTTTGTCTTCGGGTCCATTCATATGGTTTATTACATTTATTGACTTACATATGTTGAACCATCCATGCATCTCTGAAATAAAGCTTACTTGATCATGATGATCTTTTATATGTGTATCTGTATGTGATTTACAAGCATTTTGTTGAGAATTTTGAATGTAGGTTAATTAGGGATATGAGCCTATAGCTTTCTTTTGTTGTTGTCTTTTCTGTTTGAGTGATACTGGCTTCATAGAAATTTTGGAAATCTCCCTCTGTTTCTATCTTTTTAAAAAAATTTAAGAAGTATATCACCTCCATGTATATAAGTGTACCTATGTTGTACAATGCCTGTAGAGGTCACAAGAGGTCATTGGAGCTCCTGGAACTGGAGTTAGGGATGGTTGTTAGTTGTCATGTGGGGGCTAGAAATCAAACCTGGGTCATCTGCAAGAGTAGCTAGTGCTCTTAACCACTAAGCCATCTCTCTAGTCCTCTTTCTGTTTTTAACTTTCTTTTTTATGTGTGAATGTTTGACCTGCATGTATGTAAGTGCATCTCATCATGAAAAGTCTGTACAGAAGAGGGTGTTGAATCCCCTGGAACTGGGAGTTACGGATCCTTGTTGGCTGTCATGTGGGTGCTAGTAATCAAATCACGTCCCCCTGAAAAGCAGCCAGTGCTCTTAACCACTAAGCAATCTCTTCAGCTCCTCTTTTTGATTTTTTCATGTAGTGCTTAGAGTTATTTAATAACCCATTAGGACTACGTTTAATGTGTACCAGAAGTTTTGTTGTGTTGTATTATCATTTTTGTTTGGTTCCAGGAATATTTTTATTTCTCATTTTCTGTTTTGACCCATTCATCATTCAAGAGTGTGTTCTTTAAGGCCTATAAGTTCATGTAGTTTCTACAGCTTCTTTTACTGTTTATTATAAGCTTTATTGCACTATGGTTTGGTAGAATACATGAAATTAATAAATTATTTGTTGAGTTTCATTTGGGGCCCGAGTATATGGTCAGTTTATTTTAATAAAACTTCATCTTGGGCTGCTGAGTAGAATGTGTGTTCTTTAGTGCTTGGGAGGAATATTCAGTAGATGTCTGTTAGGCACATTTGATGTATGATAGCAATTAGTTTGGAATTTTTTTCTCTTTATTCTCTGTTGAGTTGATCTTTCTTTTGGAGATAGTGTAGTATTGAAGTCACCTACCGTTACTTATTTGGGGTTATTCTGTGCTTTGAAGCACTGTACTACTCCGTTTATGAAATTGAGTATACCAGAGATTGGTGTATATGTTCATGATTGTAATAGCTTCATGTTCAATAGTTCCTTTGACCAGAATGAGGTGACCTTCTTTGTCTCTTCTGATTATTTTTAATTTGAAATCTATTTTTGTCAGATATTAGATTGCAATGTCTGCTTGTTTCTTAGTGCTATTTGCTTGAATAATTTTTCCCATCCTTTCACCCTAAAATAGTGCTTATCTTTGACAGTGATAAGAGTTTCTTACAGACAACAAAAAGAAGGATTTTGTTTCTTAATATATTCAACTAGCCTGTGACTTTTGACTGGACAATTCAGACTATTGGTATGTAAAGTTGTCATTGAAAGATGTGCATTGGTAACTGTTATTTTAATATATTCTGGGCTGGTATCTATGATCATTCAGGAGTTGGAATACTTTACTCCAGGCTCTTCTGGCTTTTATAGTTTGCAGTGAAAAGTCAGCTGTAATTCTGATGGAATTACCCTTATATATATCTTGTTTTTTTCTCTGGCAGCATTCAGCATTCTCTCCTTGTTCTGGACATGTAGGGTTTGTACTATGTTATACTATAGGTAGTTTCTGTTCTGGTGCTTTGTATTTGGTGTTCTGTGTGCTTCTTGTATCTATATGTGTATGTGTTTCCTTAATTTGGGGAAATTTTTTTCTATAATCCTGTTGAAGATCTAGTCAGTGCCATTTTCCTGGAATTCTTCTCCTTCACCTGTGCCTATGATGGCTTGGTCTTTTCATGGTGGCTCACATTCCCTAGATATTCCATGCCTTTTAAAAAATCAGGAACCAGACAAGGCTGCCCACTATCCCCACTTCTCTTTAACATAGTGCTTGAAACTCTTGCAAGAGCAGTAAGACAAGAGCAGGAAATTAAAGGAGTAATAATTGGAAAAGAAGAGCTCAAATTATCCCT
>NW_008360314.1:2064957-2071784 GCF_000622305.1 Nannospalax galili
AGTTGTGCTGTAAAGTATTCCTTGAGAAATGTTTATAATTCTATGAGAATGTAAATAGTTTCACAGTAATTGTTTTCCAGTTAGAATATTCTAACTTAATTGCAGCGCAGTCTCTTTAATTTCTTGTTCATTAATTTTTAACTAACTTCATAAAAGAATAAGAATAAAAAAAATATGATTTATTTTAGAAAAAGTTAAAAAAAATTTTTTTTCATAATCTTTGCTTGAACGGTCCAATTCTTCAACTTCACCATTCGGTCTTGATCTTCTGTTTCTTATTTCATTCATACTTTTGGTTAGGCTTTTTCTGTCATTTTGAATTGCCTTATTGAATCATTCAATTCCGTTTTCATTTCCTCCTGAGTTTTCTTCAATATTTCTATCTGTTTTCTTAATTCACTTTTAAAGTTCTGAATTGACTTTCATGTACCATTCACTTGTGTGTTTTCTATTTATTTATTTATTTTATTTATTTATTTATTATTTTTTGTCTATGAGGGTTTTATCTGCATGCATGCAAGTGTACCACATGCATGCAATGTCCCCTCCTGTAGAGACCAGAAGAGGGGTGATGGATCCCCTCAACTGGAGTTAAGGACAGTTCTTAGCCACCATGTGGGTGATGAGAATTGATACCCAGGTTCTCTGGAAAAATCACAAGTGTTATTACTCTTGAGCAATTTCTCCAGTCCCCATATATTTATATATAATTTTTTTCTTTTTAAAAATATTTTTGTTTTTGTTTTTTAAAATTATTTAATTAATAACCATATAATTAGAAGTTGCATTTCATTATAACAGCATTGACATATTCAATAACAATTTCCAAAGCTAAGATGCACCTCTTTCAAAATTGCTGTAATTTTTTAGGTTTACAGTTGAATTAATACAGTTATACAATATTGTACTCAGTATAGACCCTATAAGACATAAAATTAAATGAGGTTTTAAACTTTAAAAAATATCTCCATTTCATTATTAAAATGCACAGCTTCATACAGAAAAATTCATTTTTAATACAATTGACTCTAAGATGCAATATTTTTGAGGTTGAGTCTGGAGTTTATCCCTATTTTATTTGATCTCTTTGAGCTGTTTGTGTGTTCTTTAAGCTTATCCAATTCTTCGTGCATATTTATGATTGTTCTTTAAAATCCTGTATCCTGTAGTTCCTCTAAGTTATTTTCATTGTAGAACACTTTTATCAGACTGGCAGAGGTTGATGGGGCACATACTATTTTGGTTTTCATATTATTTGTGTTTTTTCATTGTGGTTTATGCATTTGAATTTCTTTGGTTGCGTGTGTGTCTGATATGAAACTCAGGCCTGTCTTTGTTTAACTGAATTTGATTCTATTTATATTTTTGATGTAGCTTTGATACTTTCTGGTCTAGTATAAATAGTTAGTATGTGCTTTAGGTTCTCACTTTGATTTCTTTATTGGAGGGACCAGATGGATCCAGGCAGGTTAATCAGGAGTTCTCCAGGAGAGTGAAGGAGTGCAAGCTAGTCACTTGCATTCAGGCAGCGTATAGAGCTGATGGGAACAGAGCGGACTGTTTTTTACTAGCAAGCAGAGATGGCCTAAGCTCTGGTGTAACTGGATTTGAGAACAAGCCTGGCTATTTACATGGCTACTAGGGAAAGAACTCAGGTCCTTATGATTGTGTAGCAAGCACTTTACCAACTGAAATATCTCCTAAGCACCATATGATTAAATCTTATAATCTCTCTGGGGGAAACTAGAGGTCATAGGATCATCCAGAATGCTACCTTAGTCACTCTCACTACTCATCAAAAAAAGGTTCTTCTTGGAAGACTATTACAGAGTTCCATAATAGGTCAAACATGGAGAATAAGTGTCTGTGAAAAGCCCAGCCCTAAGTGAAAAATCTGCAAAGCAACCTCTATGCTTATGGCTCAGGGATCATAGTGGTAAAGGAGACAGAAAGAATATTAATGTATCTTTCAACTCTCATTGCCGATGCTTCCTCATGCAGCAGATTATGATTAACCCAGGAAACCACAAATGGCCAAAATGCAGAGAATAAGGTACTGCAGACTGTGTATTCTTGCATGAGGCACCCAGAACTCAGGAGGGGGTGGAGAGGCTGTAAGAGCCAGGGGTGGTAGAAGACCACGAGGAAATGTAAATTTCCAGACAGCTGGCAAGTTATTCACATGAATTTACAGCAATGGTGATAGAGCAAGATCCATGAGAACTCAAACAAGACAGAAATCCAGCATAGAGGGGGGAAATGGATTAGAAGCCCCAATCTTAGCTGAGAAACTGGCAACTGTGTCTACTGAGAGAAGACTTGGTTTTCTTCAAGGGAGTGATGCTAGATAGCTTGTCCAGGCTCCAACAAAACTACTCGTACCAAGGGACATTTGAAGACAGAAACTTGACTTGGTAGGCATTAGCATACATCACAGAATGTATGAAAGCTGGTGGGGGAGTCAATGAAAGGTGGAGATATGGGAAGGGGTGTCAGATATGATTAAGATGTATGAAATTTGCAAAAACATCAATAAAAATGGAAAACGTTTTTTAAAAAGTAAGGTTTATGTGTAGCTCTTCTCTTATATGAGAATTAGGATTTTTTCAGAGCTAGTATTTACCTCCATAAGAGAAAAAGGAGCTATGATTACAGTGATAGGACTTACCTTGTCTGTTGCAATAATGGGGGTTAGGTTCGCCTGCCTGTGGGTGAAACAGGGCGAGAAGTGAGGCAAGAAGCAGTTATATGTCTACCTTAGTGTTGAAATTAACAAATGACCCAAACTGCTCCTTTTTTTTTAGAGCAATTGTTAATTCTGGATAGATAAAAACCAGAGGAGAAAGATTTAGTTCTTTTCATCTATGTGTTTGTGTGGCATGTGTCAGTGAATGCACCTTTGTAGGCAAACTTATGAGGTATATGCATGTATGTGGAGGCTAGAGGCTGGCATAGAATGTGTTCTTGCTCTTGACTTCATTTACTGAGACTAAGTCTCTCACTGAATTTAAGAGTTGGGTTCAGCTAATCTAGTTGGCCAGCATGCCCCAGGATCCTTTCTCTCTATCTCCCAAGTACTGGGACTACAGGAGAGCAGCCACAACTGCCTGGCTTTTAAAAACATGTATGTATGTATGTATGTATGTATGTATGTGTGTATGTATGTGTGTGTATGCCTCTGTGGGGAGGGGGAACTATGAAATAGTGTGACTATGGCTTTAGAAATATGCTCGGTGAATTAAGCTGAACTTTGAGCATGTTTTCTTTCCACTATCGCTTGTCCTGTGGATTTATAAGGTATACTTGTCTTATGAACTATACCAAAAGAGATTAAAACTGACAACGCACCTGCTTGTCATACACTCACTGTCCAATGTTTTTTTTTCCAAGATGCATGTGTAAAAGTCAGGAAGGCTTGGAAGGATCAGTTCTTCTTTCCTTCTACCATGTGAATTTCAGGGACTGAACTTGTCTTCAGACTAGCAGCAAGTGCCCTCATCCCCTGAGCCATCTTGCTGGTCCTCAGCCCAGCTTTTCTGTCAGTCCCAATTCTTACCCTCAGGCTTGTGCAGCAGGTAAGATAGCCACTGAATCTTCTCCCTAGCCCTCCATTTTTAAATTAGTTTTGTTGACTTTAACCTCCTTCAAATAATTCTAGAAGTGAAGTATTTTTCACTGACTAGTTTTCAGAACTGTTGACTTATCATCTTACATTTTCCTGGAACCCTTATGAGCAGGGATAAATAGATCATACTGTTTCTCTATAAATGATAGCTACATAAAAGGTCTTAGCTATGCCAAAAGTAATAGCCATCAAAAGGAAAACTTGATGCATTCATTCTGTCAAAACTAAAACTTTTCCACTGGGGAAGATTCTGTTATGATAATGAAGAGACTGCTATTGATAAGCAGAAAATATCCACAAACTTCTTGTACTTGACAAATAACTAATATTAAATAAACCTCTCACTCTCTATCAAAATTTAGAACTTAATTATAAAATAGTCCAAAGATGGGAATAGATGTATGTAACAAAGCTGATGAGCAGATATTTGACATTTAACATCATTAAACATTAGGAAAATGGTTAC
The DNA here is from genome assembly GCF_000622305.1 of Nannospalax galili. Lineage (NCBI taxonomy): Eukaryota > Metazoa > Chordata > Mammalia > Rodentia > Spalacidae > Nannospalax > Nannospalax galili. The sequence continues at coordinate 2,069,049 of NW_008360314.1, forward strand.
ATGCTAGAAAAGCTGTAAGCAAAGCTGGGTGTGTTGGTGTGCATCTTTAATCCTAGCACTCGGGAGGTGGAAATAGGTAGAAGTGTGATGTATATATCAAGTTCCAGGCAAGCCAGAACTAAACAGTGAGCCCTGCCTCAAAAAAATAAAACCAAACAAACAACAGAAAAATCACGATGCCATCAAACACCATCAAGGGTGCACAGAAGCTGCACTGCCCAAACACGACTACTGACAATTTGAAATGGTTCCCAACATCTCTCTGAAGAACAATTTGGTGGTTTCTTTTTCATTGTTAATCTTCATTCAGTTTGAGTTCTGACAAAAATTGCATGTGTTCAGGCCAAGGAATGTGATGCTCTAAAATATGCTCACAATATGGTATGATTCTCTTCATCAAACTTGTGACATGTCGATAACCTCAGCATATTTGAGTGTATATTGAAACATTCCATAACTTCTCCCTGAGGAAATTTAAAGTAGATTGTCAACGCTAAGGTTTAGTCAGCATGCTATACATCAGCTCTCTACAGCTTCTGTTTCTGTAACTTAAACTTTGCACTCTTTGACCAGCGTCTCTTAATTTCCTTACCCATCACCCCTGGAACTCGCCATTCTGCTCTTTACCAACCTGACTATTTTAGAGTCCACATGTGAGTTCAGGCAGTATTTTTCTGTCCCTAGCTTATTTCATTGACCATACTGCCCTCCAGTTCCATCTAGACTGTTTCAAGTTTACTATTCTTTTTTTTCCCATCTTTATTGAGTTATAAATGTCAAAACTATAAACATTTAAAGTGTATTACATGTTTTGACATTAATATTCATTGTGAAATGATCACAACCACACTAATAATATCTTTATCACTTCACATAGCTAGTTTTCTTGTATTTGTGTGGGGAGAATATTTAGGAATCATTCAGCAAATTTCAAGTATACAACACAAGATTAACAACTGTGCTATAAGATGTCAAAACTAAAAGGGCTCTGATGCTTCTTTTGTTATTGCTGACTTTCTTCTTGTTGCTCCTTTTTATCTATTTGTTATGCCATGATGAGGTACATGCACATCACTTTGTGCATGTGGAGCTTAGAATACAATCTGCAGGAACAGGATTTCTCCTCCCACCATGTGGGTACCAGGAATCAAACTCAGCACATTTACCTGCTGAGTCATCTTACCAGTCCCCACAGCAGAACCTTTTAATACAATATGTTGCATGATGTAATAGGCAATGGATTCCAAACTGTAATACTTTTAAAATGTTCTATTCTTTCCTATAATTAAAAAAAATTAAGAGAATTTCATGCAATGCATTTGACCTAAGAAGTGCCCAAGAATAAGAATTCTTAAATTTTATTTTTATTTGTGTGTATACATGTGTGTCTGTGTGTGGTGCATACCTGTGTGTGAGAGTGTCTACGGAGGCACAAGATGGTATGCGATCCCCTGGAGTTGATGTTATTGGTGGTTGTGAGTCACTGATGTGGGTCCTGGAAACTGAACTCTAGTCCTCAGCAGAGCAGCAAATACTCTTTTAAAATATTTTATTTATTATTTTTATTTTATGTATATGAGTTTATTGCCTGAATGGATGTAAGTGCACCTGTGCTGTGCATTGCCCATGGAGATCAGGAGAGGACATCAGATTCCCTTGGAACTGGAGTTATAGACGTTGTCAGCCACCTGCACGTGGGTGCTGGAAATCCAACCAGGGTTCTCTGCAAGAACGTCAATGCTCTTAACCTCTGAGTCCTCTCTCCAGCCCCAAGAGCAGCAAATATTCTTAACCACTGAGCAATCTTTCTATATCTAACTTTCAGATCTTATTTTTTAAAATAAATAATTTATTGAGAATTTCATACATGTATATAAGGTATTTCGATCAAACCCATGCCCATTCCCTCCCCTCCAGCTCCTCCCGTATCTCCCCATCACTTTTTTTCTGATAACTTCATGTACTTTTTCTTCTCCTTTGATTTATTATATTTATTTTATGGGGCTTTTGGCTACTCTAACATTCCTCTCTCTGAAGAGGTAACCCTAAAATTTTTTAAGGATTAAATAGAAGCTCCCAAATACTTTCACCATTTTTAGCTTTTGGAACAGAATATGTTGCTAAGAGGCCCAAGGACATTGTGACATTTAGCCAAGAAGCTAGATACTTTTCTTTGGGATCTTTTTACCCTATCTGCCTAGCCAATTCCTACCTCCTATTGTTATCACACCATCCTCTGAAGAGGTTACACAAATTGCCAAAAGGGAATAGGGATGCAGACTGCTCTGGCTTCTTCCATGCTGAACAGGAACACAGGGTGAGGCAATTGGAGTACTCCTTCAGTGGGTCTATCTAAAAGACTCCCAAATTGCATAACTCTTATCTCTAAGGGAAAAGAAAGCCCTTGAATCATAAATAGGCGATGGTAAGGAGAGGTAAAGGCAAGAGTAATTAGCATTACAAGTTCTAGACAGGAAACTAGAAAAAAGTCAGAACAGGGCAATTTTCAAATGTTCATAGAAAGTCCATTGGAATTTTTTGACAAGGGCTTTCAAAAGCATCACTCTATTGGGTTCCTCCTCATTTTTCTTTTGTCTTCCAAGGCTGGACTCTAGAGTGATGGATTCAGGGTTTGCTTTTAGGTATTTTGATAGCTATTGGAGTGGTCAGAATCAGTGTCAGTTTCCTCTCAAAGGCTTCTAGATATGGGGAGAAAACAAATTTATCCATCATTTT
>NW_008360314.1:2071973-2072538 GCF_000622305.1 Nannospalax galili
GGTACTACAGTATTGGAGACCAAGATTTGAAGTCTTACATCTGAGCAGCACTTTCTGGTTAGGAACAAAACCATCAATGAGAAATAATTGTCTAAATAACTTTTTATATGGACCTAAGCCTAATGTCTGGGAAGTGTAATCCCTTGAACTCTAAAACAAATATACTTATGACTTTACTCTTTGGTTATACTTTCCTTTTGGGTGTTTAAGACCATACAATTGGCCCAAATAAATCGATTTATTTTTACACTTAAGGTCATTAGAGGATCTGTTCCTCAGGGGTCACCTAGGCTTGGGAGGAGTTCCTGGCTCCTTTCTTTTACCAGTTCCATCTATGTGAATATAAGTCAAAGGTCCAGTTCTACTGTGTCTGGCTTCACTTGGAAGCACGGAGGAAATGTTTCCTCTGTGTTGACCCTCCTCTTTGTAGACTAGGCACTGGTTCAAGTCCATCTTCTGGGGTCTCCATGGCCTCCCTGAACAAGAGGACAGGTGAGTCACCACAGTTACAGGACATTTAGAGAGACGTTCCATAGTCCCCTGGAACTTAGTCGACCTTGGAGGG
>NW_008360314.1:2077750-2081462 GCF_000622305.1 Nannospalax galili
AAGTCTTAGATTTGAGCAGCACTTTCTGGTTAGGAACAAAATCATCAATGAGAAATAATTGTGTAAATAACTTTTTATATAGACAGACATAAGCCTAATGTCTGGGAACTGTAATACCTTGAACTCTTAAAGAAATATATGATGACTTTACTCTTTGGTTATACTTTCCTTTTGGGCGTTTAAGACCATACAATTGGCCCAAATAAATCGATTTATTTTTACACTTAAGGTCATTAGAGGATCTGTTCCTCAGGGGTCACCTAGGCTTGGGAGGAGTTCCTGGCTCCTTTCTTTTACCAGTTCCATCTATGTGAATATAAGTCAAAGGTCCAGTTCTACTGTGTCTGGCTTCACTTGGAAGCACGGAGGAAATGTTTCCTCTGTGTTGACCCTCCTCTTTGTAGACTAGGCACTGGTTCAAGTCCATCTTCTGGGGTCTCCATGGCCTCCCTGAACAAGAGGACAGGTGAGTCACCACAGAAACAGGACATTTTGAGAGATGCTCCATAGTCCCCTGGAACTTAGTTGACCTTAGAGGGCAAGGGGCACCTCTGACCACATTAGTATAGGCCTCAAACTATGGCTGTTAAACATCCAATAAGGTTAGTTCCACCAGTCTGGTACTTCTAATTATCATGCACTATGTAAATAAGGCTTGCATAAAAAAAACAAATATTCTCAGATAAACCTTGACTGGATATGTATTTTGCTCCTTAAACTAGTTAACTAAACTATGACCATAAAAATTTAAGATTATGTGTATATTATTTTTGTCTCATCTTTTATGTATCATAACAAACCTAAACAGATCTTCTTCACCTTCTTAGGCTTTCTCATTTTTTCTATTTTGGAAAATATCTCCATTCCCATATCCTTTTAACATCATTTATGTTCTCATTTTCTTATTTTTAAAATAATTAAGAGACATAATAGCATTAACAAATAAATTTTCCATCTGTTGTGAGCATCCCGGGGATGCTAAGCAATGCTTATTCCCTTTTAAGGTTCTAGTGTCAAGCCAATGTTTGATCATTTTACTGGGGAACCAATGAATTTATTCAGCTTACTTACTGAGATAACTGAGGGGTTGCGGACATATATGCATGACCTGAGGGTATGCACATTAGACTGCCTTTACCCAGCATGGGTCATGCCTTCTCCTCCTAGCCTTCTGCAGATTGTATATTTTGGCCCTTCCCAAATCCAGAGACCTATGTGTGATTAGGGTCAAATTACATACAGTTGACTGGGAAGAGTGTCTGGATAATCCAGTGAGGGTCCAATGACCCTCACCTGCTTGGCCATCTTTTAATGAATGAGCACAACTCTCCACAAGCCCAATTGTGACGATGTTTAGTGATCAGGCTCAGCTGAAGTTGTGATGATGGTAGTTATTTCAAGCAGAAGGGACTGCTGTATAGCATCATCTTATTAAAAGAACCTTGAATTTAAAAGGATTTGGTGCTAGGATCCACAAATGGAGAATATTCATCGTTTGTTTTTCTGAGTCTGTGTTACTTCACTTCATATAACAGTTTCTAGATCCATCCATTTACCTGAAAATTTCATTATTTCATCTTTCTTTACTGATGAATAGAACTCCATTGTATAAATATATCCATTAGTTGACCCTAAAGTTGATACTATTGTGAATGACACTGCAAGAAGCATCAAAGTACAGATGTCTCTTTGATGTACTGATGTTTTCCTTTGGGTGTATGCCCAGTAGTGAAGTTGATAGGTGACATGGTAATTCTATTTTCAATTTTATGATTAAAACACTCTCCATAATACGCTAATTCCTTCACCAGCACTTATTATCTTCTAGGTTTTTTTGTTTTGTTTTGTTTTTTGAGTGTGGGTTTCCCTGTAGCCCCAGCTAACCTGGAACTCACTATGTAGACCAGTCTGGCCTTGAACTCAGAGATCTGCCTGTGTCTGCCTCCCAAGTGCAGGGATTATTCTATGTGTACAAAAGTTTTACCTGCATTTATGTAAGTGCACCCGTGTCGTACAATGCCAGCAGAGGTCAGAAGAAAGTGTCAGATTCCCTGGAGCTGGAGTTACAGATGACTGGTAGCTGCTATGTGGGGACTGGGAATGGAACCCAGGTCCTCTGCAAAAGCAGCTGGCACTTTTAACCACTGAGCCATCTCTCTAATCTGAGAGTTATTGTCTTTTTGGTGCTAAGGTTTCTAACATGTATGAGGTAATATGTTATTGGGATGTTATTTATATTTTACTGATTATTAGTAGTTATGAGAACTGTTTTCGTATATCTATGCATTTTTAAGTAGAGTTTTTTTTCTATTAAACTATTTGAGTTATGTAATTGGCTTGTGTGTGTGTGTGTGTGTGTGTGTGTGTGTGTATGTGTACGGTGTATGTATGTAGTGTATGCTCATATTTGGTGCCCAAGCACATGCCTGCGTATAATCAGAGACCAGCGAGTGATGTCAGGCATCCAGCTCGATCATTCTGCCATATTCCTTTGAGTCTCGGTCTCTTAGTGAATCTGGTGCTAGGGTGCAGTCACCAAGCTTCAGGGATCCTTCTGTCTCTGACCCCCAGTATGTATGTAGTGTATGTATGTATGTATGCTCATATTTGGTGCCCAAGCACATGCCTGCATATAACCAGAGACCAGGGAGTGATGTCAGGCATCCAGCTCGATCATTCTGCCTTGAGTCTCGGTCTCTTAGTGAATTTGGTGCTAAGGTGCAGTCACCAAGCTTCAGGGATCCTTCTGTCTCTGACCCCCAGTATGGGGCCAGCTTTTTATGTGGGTGCTGGGACCTGAACTCATGTTCTCATGCTTGTTCAACAAGAGCTCTTCCTCACAGAGCCATCTCTCCTGCCTCTGAATTTGAATGTTAACCCAGACAGGCTTATGACTTGCAAGTGCTGCCTCCCATTCTCTGGGTAGTGCCTCCCTGTTGTTTGTTTTCTTGTGTGTTTGAAAGATTTTTGTTTGTTGTGATTTTTCATGTCTGTTTTTATTTTTGTAGCCTGTGTTTGGGTATCATAATTTAAAAATTACTGACCAGACTGATGTCTTGCAACTTTTCTTCTAACTTTTGTTGTGTTTCTATCTATGAGATTTGCAGTCTCAGGTATTATTATTAAATACCCAGTTCATTATTTTATTATATTTTATACATGTAGGAACTCAGGTTCTAATTTTATGATTCTGCATGTAGATACCAAGTAGTCCCAACATCATCTACTGAAAGGATTTTCTATATTACATGTTCATGTTATAGCACCTGTATTGAAAAATCAGTGGACTTTGAATGTGTGTTTGACTCTCAGCTCTCTAGTTTGTTTTATTTTCGTTATGTATATTTTTATGCAAGTACCATGCTTCTTTGATTACTGCAGTATTTTCTTTATGCCAGGCAATATAATGAGGTAAACTTTGCTGGTGTTGTTCCTGACCATTTTGGTTATTTAGGAGTATTTTGTGGCTCTAAATTAATTTTAAGATTTTTTGTATTAATAAAACATGTCATTGAAATTTAGACAAGAACTACAGTGACTCCATAGATCATTTTTGATTTTATGGACAATTTGGCAATATTAATCACTTTAGTTCCTGAATCTGGGATAGCTTTCCATTTAATTACGCCTTCTTCAGTGTTGTTCCTTGGTATTTTATAGATTATATGATATAGGTCTTTTATCTGTTGAATTTATAATTAATTATTTTATT